>NW_021166920.1:767500-904076 GCF_900634415.1 Cottoperca gobio | reverse complement strand
CACATCAGTCCAGTGTTAGCCGCTCTACACTGGCTTCCAGTAACTTTTAGAATTGACTTTAATGTCCTCCTTCTTGTATACAAAGCCCTAAACGGAACCGCACCAAGTTACACTGCCAACTCTCTAATCAACTATGTGCCCCCAAGAACATTACGATCATCCACTACTGGTTTATTAAATGTTCCCAGAAACATCCAAAAGAAAATTGGGGATGCAGCCTTTAGCAATTATGCACCAAAGCTATGGAACACTTTACCTGCAGACATTAGGGAGGCAAGCTCGCTCAATATCTTCAAAACTAAAAACATATCTCTTTACTTTTAATAGTGATATTTTATATCTCTTTACTTTAGCCTTTTAATAGTGATATTTTATATCTCTTTACTTTAGCCTTTTAATGGTGATATTTTATATCTCTTTACTTTAGCCTTTTAATAGTGATATTTTATATCTCTTTACTTTAGCCTTTTAATGGTGATATTTTATATATTTTTATCTTAGCCTTTTAATAGTGATATTTTATATCTCTTCACTTTAGCCTTTTAATGGTGATATTTTATACAATCTTTAATGCTGCTACTTTATGCCACTTTAAACTCATTTAAATGCTTTTATTAAAGCTGCTATTTTACCTCTTTACTATTAGCCTTTTAATATATATTTTACTAAATGCTTTTATTCTGTAAAGACTATTTTAATTCTGCTATTTATCTCTTTACTTTAGCCTTTTAATGGTGATATTTTATAACATTTTTAATGCTGCTACTCTATGCCACTTTAAACTAATTTACATTATTTCATTCTGAACTGTTAACATTGAATGTGTAAAGGTAACTTCGATAAATTTCAGAGTGTGTATTTTTGAAAAACCTGAGATCAAATAGACGGTGTTACCACGGGAACAAGAGGAAGTTTCTCTGATAAATGTGTTTGCATGTTCTTTACACAATTAGTGGAAAAGTGAAAGAATAAAAAATATTATTGGAGAAGAACTGTCTTTAACCGATAGGTTTCATAAAACTTAACAAACTGGGGTTTGTTTATGAAGCGGGAAGACGACCAAGAATGTGTAGCAAAGGGAGTAAACCAGCTGAAGGGCCCATTGCGGATCTCATGCTTTCAACATATGGCTCTGATAGTTTAAAACATCTACAAGAATGGTGATGAATGTGGTTTCAGGAGGTTGCGTTAAGTACGGCACAGATACGGAACTAGACATGATTTCCGATGCTATTTATACTATGTTTAATGGTACTTCAGACTCATGTACATCAACACTGTGATTATTGTACTGTAAATTATCTTATTCTGACTAAACTCTGGTACTAATTTTTATGTTTTTGCTGTGAAGCACTTTGGGCTGAAATTCTTGTATGAAAGTGCTATACAAATACAGCTTATTATTATTATTATATTATCATTATTATTATTAACGCTTAATATAAAGCATTACCCTGGATGGAAATGTTGACTGAATAACACTCTTACCTTCCTCAACATATGCTGAGATGCCCGACAACAAAGAATCTACAACTTCTTGAATATTGTGGTTGTACTGTATGAATGTGAAAAAAAGAAAAAGAGTCTCGATACAGATTGAGTCAAAGAAGTTGATCTTACTTGCAACATCAGAGAGAGATAAGCGTCACTAAAACACCATCAACAGCTTTGATCGTGGGACCCTGTTTCACCACCACACACCGCCAGGATTCTGAAACAGACACAGAGACAGGTTCATTTGAGCTAAAATAACCTACAATTCAACAGGATACGGTAGAAATATTGTTACCTAATATTCATAGTCACATTTACTTCGGCTTCATCTAGTGATTATTTTCATTATCGATTAATCTATTAAAGTTTAGCCTACAAAATTGTGAAGAATGCACCTTAACATATCTTAAACCATAAGTATATGTTTTAAAAAGGTTTGGTTTTCTCAGACCAACCATCTAAAACCCAAAGATATTTATTTTACGATGATATGAAACAGAGAAAAGCAACAAATCTCCCGAGACTGGAACAAGTGAATAACGAATCAATAATCGACTAACTATTTATTTGTTTACCTGGATATCTATTGTGATGGTGCTGTTAAAGGCCTTGAAGGACGGAGAGGACGTGAATGCTCTGAATCGAACTGGAGAGGGAATTTGACAAGACAGGCTGAAAAATACTCAAGATTAAGTTCAGTCTAACATTATATGGTACATTATCAATATTACTGCTACTTCTACTATTACTGTGAATATCACCACAACAAAGAAACTATGTGAACTATGATTGTAACTAGAAATACAAAATACTTACACTTTTTAAAAATCTATTCTTGTGCAAACTTTATTAACCAATCAGCTGTTTCAACACTAATTTGAGTTATTTCATATCTATGTGGTTATATTGTGGTTGTGTTTTGTTATGTTGTGGTTGTGTTGTGGTTGTGTTGTGGTTATGTTGTTGTGGTTATGTTGTGGTTGTGTTGTGGTTATGTTGTGGTTATGTTGTGGTTTTGTTGTGGTTATATTGTAGTTATGTTGTGGTTATGTTGTGGTTGTGTTGTGGTTGTGTTGTGGTTGTGTTGTGGTTATGTTGTGGTTGTGTTGTGGTTGTGTTGTGGTTATGTTGTGGTTATGTTGTGGTTATGTTGTGGTTGTGTTGTGGTTGTGTTGTGGTTATTTTGTGGTAATGTTATGGTTGTGTTATGTTGTGGTTGTGTTGTGGTTGTGTTGTGGTTATATTGTAGTTATGTTATGGTTATGTTGTGGTTGTGTTGTGGTTATGATGTAGTTATGTTATGGTTATGTTGTGGTTGTGTTGTGGTTATGATGTGATTATTTTGTAGATATGTGGTGGTTATGTGTTAGTTGTGTGGTGGCTGTGTGGTGGTTGTGTTGGTTGTTTGTTTTATGTTCTGGTTATGTTGTGGTTATGTTGTGGTTATGTTGTAGTTGTGTTGTGGTGTGGTTAATTTGTGGTTACATTGTAGTTATGTTGTGGTTATGTTGGGGTTATGTTGGGGTTATGTGTGGTTATTTGTGTTGTGGTGTTATTGTGTTGTTGTGTGGTGTTTGTGTGGTGTTGTTGTGTGGTTGTGTTGTGGTTATGTTCTGGTTATGTTCTGGTTATGTTCTGGTTATGTTGTGGTTGTGTTGTGGTGTGTTTGTGGTTTTGTTGTTTTTGTGGTTATGTTTGTGTTGTGGTTGTGTTTGTGTGGTTATGTTGTTGTTATGTTGTGGTTTGTTTTTTTTGTATTTTTGTTTTTTGTTTTTTTGTTTTGTTTTTTTGTTGTTTTTTTTTTTGTTGTTTTGTTTTTTTTTTTGTTTTTTTTGTGTTTTTTGTTGTTATTTGTGGTTATGTTTGGTTATGTTGTGGTTGTTTGTGTTTTTGTGTTTTTGTATTTGTTATTTTTTTTTTTGTTTGTTTTTATTTTGTTTTTTTGTTTGTTTTTTTTTTTTTTTTTTTTTTGTGTTGTTTTTGTTTTGTTTTTGTTGTTTTGTTTTTTATTATATTTTTTTTTATTGTCTTGTGGTTGTATTTGGTGTATGGTTTGTTTTCATCAGCGTCTTCAGCTCTCACCACTATCTCCAGGTTTATAGATGGGTTTGTCTGTCTGGATGAAGATGTATCCAGAGTGAAAGGACACCATCAGTACCCTCTCCTCTCTGAGTGATGGACCCCAAAGTCCACCTTCAGATACACATACTTGTTCGTTTTCTCTTCGCGTTTCAAATGTTTCGAGGAAAGCTGCGATAAAGAGATTCCCAGTTAGTTTTTCATTCCATTCCATGTCGATATGTAAAGTTATGTACATAGCACTGTAACTTTGATTCTTGTGTTTTATAGCATTTAAGCTTGTTTTTATTTCCGATCTCTTGACTTTTTAATGTTTTTTTTAAATGTATTTAGCGCTATGTCTTAATGTTTTTAGAAAGCACTTTGAATTAGCTTGTTTTTTTTAAATGTGCTGTATAAATAAACGTGTCTACAGTAAATGTATAATACAGGATGATGTTTCTGTTCCTGCGCCGCCTAAATTCTGTCTAAATCTAAGGCGTAAACGCCACCTGAACAACACTGTGAAACACAACAGAATATCATAAATAGTTGACACTTTTCTATTCAAACTATGGGTAGTTGAGACATTTTGCCAAAACACACTAGTGTCTCTTTGAACTCGACAAAGACTCTTTAAATGATGACCTGGTGAGTCACCTGTATAGTCTTGAGAGCGTAGAATCCATTGTCCGGATTGAGTGTCACAGAGTCCCGCAGGAGCGAGATGGTCTTACTAAAGTCCATGATGGAGATGGAGGCCGTGACGGCGGTGGACAGACCGTCTGCCTGGAGGTAGATGTTCTCCTGGCTGTCTGTCCTCAGCAGGTCTGGAGCCAGCAGAGTGAACCTGCAGGAAAACAGCACAACTAACACTGACACATGTAGAGTCATAGAGTATCGTAATCATTTCCAAGGAAAGATCTGATATTGTATGTAATCTGGCACAAATTAGAATACAAATAAATAATATAATGTAATAAATGTCCAATTCATTCATTCATATTAATTCATGACATACGATTCGAGATGTATAGAGAATAAATATTTTTCTAATAATACAAATATTACAAGTTAATAAATAAAATCACAATATTACATAAATGTACCTTAAAATATCTTTGCTACTATTCATACTTTAAGACATAATATATTTTAACAGATAAGTAAATCTATTAAATGTAAAAATGATTTGATTTTTTCAATTTGGAGACAATTTTGGCATTTTTGTTGTCTGACTCTTGTTGACTCTTTATCTCTGACCCTGAATACTGCTACTTGCTGTTAGACCATTACTGCTGCTACAGTATTACTATTAACCACGAACAACAATACTTCAATGTGTTAAATTGTGTTCGGGAAGATATCAGAAATACTGCAAAGCAAAACAAGTGAAGAGAATTGATGAGAAGTCAGCAGATAACTAAAAACTGCTCCAATAGAGTTTAGAGAAAACCCACAACATAACCCATCCTTAACTCAGAAGCACAATCTAGTTTGACTTTTGTATTAATGGCGACTGTACCTTGGTGCAGAACTAACTGTTGGTGACCTGCAAATAAACAGAAGACATATTAAGTTCATTCATGACACAGCACGTGTGGTATTATAACATGGTTAGTGACATTTATATTAAGTTACAGGGCATATACCCACTAAAGAGGATAGAAGGAATGTATTTAATGTGTGCTTGTCAAACATGGCCAGGCCACTGGAGTCTGTATATAACAGAACCTTTAGTTAGTTAGTAAACATAACTTTAAAGATACAAAGTGTCTTTACAGTCACCAGACAGAGACGTACCTTCTGAGAGAATCCAACTGTGCGTTGGCGCTGCAGAGAAGGATGAGGAATAAAATGTTGTGGAGCGTCCACCGACCCATGTTGACTGACTGAGAGCCTCAGTGGACTGTGGCCACAGGAGAGACAGTCAGCCTCTTTACCCCCCCCCCCCCCCCACACACACACACACACCTCATCAGTCAACAGGAAGAGGAGGAGCAACAGCTTCTGACAGGCGAGATCTCACACTCCACCCCCGACCTTGATGGAGCCTGAAGTTCAACAATAAAATTGCAAAAACTCTCATTTTGAGATTCTTGTAGATCATCCCATTCTGCACATGAATATTAAAGGTTTCTCTGTCGTTTTATTTTTGTAAAGATTATCTCAACTATTGTTATCAGCCCCCATCTAAACTACTCTAACATGTCCAATGTGGATTTAACAATTTATTAACACACGTTAGAGGAAGACTCTGTTGCCGTTTGGTTTCGGGGCGGTACTTGACTAAAGAATTATTTAGTCTGCTAACAATCATTTGATTTAATCGACTGATCTGTAAAACTCCACTAAGAATCATGCAAACGCACAACATCACCAGAGATGTGCTCATAAGTTTAAAAAAAATAATCTTAGTAACTGAAACGTCCAATAACTCGACTCAGAGGAGGCAGAACAACTGGGTTTACTTTTTAAGTTAGACATCAGTGTTTCATTAGTTCAGTCAGGCTTGAATTGTGCCCCAGAGCAGCGTCCACTAGAGGGCAGCAAGACTGCATTCTCATTCATCTTCATCACAACATCCCACAGTGCATTACAAGTCATTTCAGCTGTTATTTAACTTCACCAGCTAGTTTCATCTCTGAACATCCAAAGTGCGCATGCTGCACGTTATCAAAGATTGAAAACACCCACAGTACACGAGGACTGTGTCTACAGACTGTGTCTACAGACTGTGTCTACAGACGACTGTGTCTACAGACGACTGTGTATACAGACTGTGTCTACAGACGACTGTGTCTACAGACGACTGTGTCTACAGACGACTGTGTCTACAGACTGTGTCTACAGAATGTGTCTACAGACGACTGTGTCTACAGACGACTGTGTCTACAGACGACTGTGTCTACAGACGACTGTGTATACAGACGACTGTGTCTACAGACGACTGTGTCTACAGACTGTGTCTACGTGTCTACAGACTCACAGACTGTGTCTACAGACGACTGTGTCTACAGACTCACAGACTGTGTCTACAGACGACTGTGTCTACGTGTCTACAGACTGTGTCTACAGACTGTGTCTACAGACTGTGTCTACAGGCGACTGTGTCTACAGGCGACTGTGTCTACAGACTGTGTCTACAGACGACTGTGTCTACAGACGACTGTGTCTACAGACGACTGTGTCTACAGACGACTGTGTCTACAGACTGTGTCTACGTGTTTACAGACTGTCTACAGACGACTGTGTCTACAGACTGTCTACAGACGACTGTGTCTACAGACTGTGTCTACAGACGACTGTGTCTACAGACTGTGTCTACAGACGACTGTGTCTACAGACTGTGTCTACAGACGACTGTGTCTACAGACTGTGTCTACAGACTGTGTCTACAGACTGTGTCTACAGACGACTGTGTCTACAGACGACTGTGTATACAGACTGTGTCTACAGACGACTGTGTCTACAGACGACTGTGTCTACAGACGACTGTGTCTACAGACGACTGTGTATACAGACTGTGTCCACAGACGACTGTGTCTACAGACGACTGTGTCTACAGACGACTGTGTCTACAGACGACTGTGTCTACAGACTGTGTCTACAGACGACTGTGTCTACAGACGACTGTGTCTACAGACAACTGTGTCTACAGACTGTGTCTACAGAATGTGTCTACAGACAACTGTGTCTACAGACGACTGTGTCTACAGACGACTGTGTCTACAGACGACTGTGTATACAGACGACTGTGTCTACAGACTGTGTCTACGTGTCTACAGACTCACAGACTGTGTCTACAGACGACTGTGTCTACAGACTCACAGACTGTGTCTACAGACGACTGTGTCTACGTGTCTACAGACTGTGTCTACAGACTGTGTCTACAGGCGACTGTGTCTACAGACTGTGTCTACAGACGACTGTGTCTACAGACTGTGTCTACGTGTTTACAGACCGTCTACAGACGACTGTGTCTACAGACTGTCTACAGACGACTGTGTCTACAGACTGTGTCTACAGACGACTGTGTCTACAGACTGTGTCTACAGACGACTGTGTCTACGTGTCTACAGACTGTGTCTACAGACTGTGTCTACAGACTGTGTCTACAGGCGACTGTGTCTACAGGCGACTGTGTCTACAGACTGTGTCTACAGACGACTGTGTCTACAGACGACTGTGTCTACAGACGACTGTGTCTACAGACGACTGTGTCTACAGACGACTGTGTCTACAGACTGTGTCTACGTGTTTACAGACTGTCTACAGACGACTGTGTCTACAGACTGTCTACAGACGACTGTGTCTACAGACTGTGTCTACAGACGACTGTGTCTACAGACTGTGTCTACAGACGACTGTGTCTACAGACTGTGTCTACAGACGACTGTGTCTACAGACTGTGTCTACAGACTGTGTCTACAGACTGTGTCTACAGACGACTGTGTCTACAGACGACTGTGTATACAGACTGTGTCTACAGACGACTGTGTCTACAGACGACTGTGTCTACAGACGACTGTGTATACAGACTGTGTCTACAGACGACTGTGTCTACAGACGACTGTGTCTACAGACGACTGTGTATACAGACTGTGTCCACAGACGACTGTGTCTACAGACGACTGTGTCTACAGACGACTGTGTCTACAGACTGTGTCTACAGACGACTGTGTCTACAGACGACTGTGTCTACAGACAACTGTGTCTACAGACTGTGTCTACAGAATGTGTCTACAGACAACTGTGTCTACAGACGACTGTGTCTACAGACGACTGTGTCTACAGACGACTGTGTATACAGACGACTGTGTCTACAGACTGTGTCTACGTGTCTACAGACTCACAGACTGTGTCTACAGACGACTGTGTCTACAGACTCACAGACTGTGTCTACAGACGACTGTGTCTACGTGTCTACAGACTGTGTCTATAGACTGTGTCTACAGGCGACTGTGTCTACAGACTGTGTCTACAGACGACTGTGTCTACAGACTGTGTCTACGTGTTTACAGACTGTCTACAGACGACTGTGTCTACAGACTGTCTACAGACGACTGTGTCTACAGACTGTGTCTACAGACGACTGTGTCTACAGACTGTGTCTACAGACGACTGTGTCTACAAACGACTGTGTCTACAGACGACTGTGTCTACAGACGACTGTGTCTACAGACTGTGTCTACAGACGACTGTGTCTACAGACTGTGTCTACAGACGACTGTGTCTACAGACGACTGTGTCTACAGACTGTGTCTACGTGTCTACAGACTGTGTCTACAGACTGTGTCTACAGACTGTCTACAGACGACTGTGTCTACAGACTGTGTCTACGTGTCTACAGACTGTGTCTACAGACTGTGTCTACGTGTCTACAGACGACTGTGTCTACAGACGACTGTGTCTACAGACTGTATCTACGTGTCGCAAACGCACAACATCACCAGAGATGTACTCATAAGTTTAAAAAAATGAATCTTAGTAACTGAAATGTCCAATAACTCGACTCTACAGACGACTGTCTACAGACGACTGTGTCTACAGACTGTGTCTACAGACTGTGTCTACGTGTCTACAGACTCACAGACTGTGTCTACAGACGACTGTGTCTACGTGTCTACAGACTGTGTCTACAGACTGTGTCTACAGGCGACTGTGTCTACAGACTGTGTCTACAGACGACTGTGTCTACAGACGACTGTGTCTACAGACTGTGTCTACGTGTTTACAGACTGTCTACAGACGACTGTGTCTACAGACTGTCTACAGACGACTGTGTCTACAGACTGTGTCTACAGACGACTGTGTCTACAGACTGTGTCTACAGACGACTGTGTCTACAAACGACTGTGTCTACAGACGACTGTGTCTACAGACGACTGTGTCTACAGACTGTGTCTACAGACGACTGTGTCTACAGACTGTGTCTACAGACGACTGTGTCTACAGACGACTGTGTCTACAGACGACTGTGTCTACAGACTGTGTCTACGTGTCTACAGACTGTGTCTACAGACTGTGTCTACAGACTGTCTACAGACGACTGTGTCTACAGACTGTGTCTACGTGTCTACAGACTGTGTCTACAGACTGTGTCTACGTGTCTACAGACGACTGTGTCTACAGACGACTGTGTCTACAGACTGTATCTACGTGTCGCAAACGCACAACATCACCAGAGATGTACTCATAAGTTTAAAAAAATTAATCTTAGTAACTGAAATGTCCAATAACTCGACTCTACAGACGACTGTCTACAGACGACTGTGTCTACAGACTGTGTCTACAGACTGTGTCTACGTGTCTACAGACTCACAGACTGTGTCTACAGACGACTGTGTCTACGTGTCTACAGACTGTGTCTACAGACTGTGTCTACAGGCGACTGTGTCTACAGGCGACTGTGTCTACAGACTGTCTACAGACGACTGTGTCTACAGACTGTGTCTACAGACGACTGTGTCTACAGACTGTGTCTACAGACGACTGTGTCTACAAACGACTGTGTCTACAGACGACTGTGTCTACAGACGACTGTGTCTACAGACTGTGTCTACAGACGACTGTGTCTACAGACTGTGTCTACAGACTGTGTCTACGTGTCTACAGACTCACAGACTGTGTCTACAGACGACTGTGTCTACGTGTCTACAGACTGTGTCTACAGACTGTGTCTACAGGCGACTGTGTCTACAGACTGTGTCTACAGACGACTGTGTCTACAGACGACTGTGTCTACAGACGACTGTGTCTACAGACTGTGTCTACGTGTCTACAGACTGTCTACAGACGACTGTGTCTACAGACGACTGTGTCTACAGATGACTGTGTCTACGTGTCTACAGACTGTGTCTACAGATGACTGTGTCTACGTGTCTACAGACTGTGTCTACAGACGACTGTGTCTACAGACTGTGTCTACGTGTCTACAGACTGTGTCTACAGACTGTGTCTACGTGTCTACAGACGACTGTGTCTACAGACTGTGTCTACAGACAACTGTGTCTACAGACGACTGTGTCTACAGACGACTGTGTCTACAGACGACTGTGTATACAGACGACTGTGTCTACAGACTGTGTCTACGTGTCTACAGACTCACAGACTGTGTCTACAGACGACTGTGTCTACAGACTCACAGACTGTGTCTACAGACGACTGTGTCTACGTGTCTACAGACTGTGTCTACAGACTGTGTCTACAGGCGACTGTGTCTACAGACTGTGTCTACAGACGACTGTGTCTACAGACTGTGTCTACAGACTGTGTCTACGTGTTTACAGACTGTCTACAGACGACTGTGTCTACAGACTGTCTACAGACGACTGTGTCTACAGACTGTGTCTACAGACGACTGTGTCTACAGACTGTGTCTACAGACGACTGTGTCTACAAACGACTGTGTCTACAGACGACTGTGTCTACAGACGACTGTGTCTACAGACTGTGTCTACAGACGACTGTGTCTACAGACTGTGTCTACAGACGACTGTGTCTACAGACGACTGTGTCTACAGACGACTGTGTCTACAGACTGTGTCTACGTGTCTACAGACTGTGTCTACAGACTGTGTCTACAGACTGTCTACAGACGACTGTGTCTACAGACTGTGTCTACGTGTCTACAGACTGTGTCTACAGACTGTGTCTACGTGTCTACAGACGACTGTGTCTACAGACGACTGTGTCTACAGACTGTATCTACGTGTCGCAAACGCACAACATCACCAGAGATGTACTCATAAGTTTAAAAAAATGAATCTTAGTAACTGAAATGTCCAATAACTCAACTCTACAGACGACTGTCTACAGACGACTGTGTCTACAGACTGTGTCTACAGACTGTGTCTACGTGTCTACAGACTCACAGACTGTGTCTACAGACGACTGTGTCTACGTGTCTACAGACTGTGTCTACAGACTGTGTCTACAGGCGACTGTGTCTACAGACTGTGTCTACAGACGACTGTGTCTACAGACGACTGTGTCTACAGACGACTGTGTCTACAGACTGTGTCTACGTGTTTACAGACTGTCTACAGACGACTGTGTCTACAGACTGTCTACAGACGACTGTGTCTACAGACTGTGTCTACAGACGACTGTGTCTACAGACTGTGTCTACAGACGACTGTGTCTACAAACGACTGTGTCTACAGACGACTGTGTCTACAGACGACTGTGTCTACAGACTGTGTCTACAGACGACTGTGTCTACAGACTGTGTCTACAGACGACTGTGTCTACAGACGACTGTGTCTACAGACGACTGTGTCTACAGACTGTGTCTACGTGTCTACAGACTGTGTCTACAGACTGTGTCTACAGACTGTCTACAGACGACTGTGTCTACAGACTGTGTCTACGTGTCTACAGACTGTGTCTACAGACTGTGTCTACGTGTCTACAGACGACTGTGTCTACAGACGACTGTGTCTACAGACTGTATCTACGTGTCGCAAACGCACAACATCACCAGAGATGTACTCATAAGTTTAAAAAAATTAATCTTAGTAACTGAAATGTCCAATAACTCGACTCTACAGACGACTGTCTACAGACGACTGTGTCTACAGACTGTGTCTACAGACTGTGTCTACGTGTCTACAGACTCACAGACTGTGTCTACAGACGACTGTGTCTACGTGTCTACAGACTGTGTCTACAGACTGTGTCTACAGGCGACTGTGTCTACAGACTGTCTACAGACGACTGTGTCTACAGACTGTGTCTACAGACGACTGTGTCTACAGACTGTGTCTACAGACGACTGTGTCTACAAACGACTGTGTCTACAGACGACTGTGTCTACAGACGACTGTGTCTACAGACTGTGTCTACAGACGACTGTGTCTACAGACTGTGTCTACAGACGACTGTGTCTACAGACGACTGTGTCTACAGACGACTGTGTCTACAGACGACTGTGTCTACAGACTGTGTCTACGTGTCTACAGACTGTGTCTACAGACTGTGTCTACAGACTGTCTACAGACGACTGTGTCTACAGACTGTGTCTACGTGTCTACAGACTGTGTCTACAGACTGTGTCTACGTGTCTACAGACGACTGTGTCTACAGACTGTATCTACGTGTCGCAAACGCACAACATCACCAGAGATGTACTCATAAGTTTAAAAAAATTAATCTTAGTAACTGAAATGTCCAATAACTCGACTCTACAGACGACTGTCTACAGACGACTGTGTCTACAGACTGTGTCTACAGACTGTGTCTACGTGTCTACAGACTCACAGACTGTGTCTACAGACGACTGTGTCTACGTGTCTACAGACTGTGTCTACAGACTGTGTCTACAGGCGACTGTGTCTACAGACTGTGTCTACAGACGACTGTGTCTACAGACGACTGTGTCTACAGACTGTGTCTACGTGTCTACAGACTGTCTACAGACGACTGTGTCTACAGACGACTGTGTCTACAGATGACTGTGTCTACGTGTCTACAGACTGTGTCTACAGACGACTGTGTCTACAGACTGTGTCTACGTGTCTACAGACTGTGTCTACAGACTGTGTCTACGTGTCTACAGACGACTGTGTCTACAGACTGTGTCTACAGACGACTGTGTCTACAGACTGTATCTACGTGTCGCAAACGCACAACATCACCAGAGATGTGCTCATAAGTTTAAAAAAAATAATCTTAGTAACTGAAACGTCCAATAACTCGACTCAGAGGAGGCAGAACAACTGGGTTTACTTTTTAAGTTAGACATCAGTGTTTCATTAGTTCAATCAGGCTTGAATTTTGCCCCAGAGCAGCGTCCACTAGAGGGCAGCAAGACTGCATTCTCATTCATCTTCATCACAACATCCCACAGTGCATTACAAGTCATTTCAGCTGTTATTTAACTTCACCAGCAAGTTTCATCTCTGAACATCCAAAGTGCGCATGCTGCACGTTATGAAAGATTGAAAACAGCCACAGTACACGACGACTGTGTCTACAGACTGTGTCTACAGACGACTTTGTCTACAGACGACTGTGTCTACAGACGACTGTGTATACAGACGACTGTGTCTACAGATGACTGTGTCTACAGACGACTGTAGCGACTGTGTCTACAGACGACTGTAGCGACTGTGTCTACAGACGACTGTGTCTACAGACGACTGTGTCTACAGACTCACAGACTGTGTCTCCAGACGACTGTGTCTCCAGACGACTGTGTCTTCAGACGACTGTGTCTCCAGACGACTGTGTCTACAGACTGTGTTTACAGACGACTATGTCTACAGACTGTCTACAGACGACTGTGTCTACAGACTCACAGACTGTCTCCAGACGACTGTATACAGACGACTGAGTCTACAGACTGTGTCTATAGACTGTGTCTACAGACTCACAGACTGTGTCTCCAGACGACTGTATACAGACGACTGTGTCTACAGACTGTGTCTACGTGTCTACAGACTGAGCATTGTACATTTATGTCACGTTCTTTAAGCTTTACCTTACAACCTAATCATTCATCGTTCTTATTGGTACGACTGGTGACGTCATGTTATTCAAGCTTTTCAACGTCCACCTGAGCGGTGTAGCCGTGCAGCGACTTCCACACAAATATGTCCCGTCTGCAACCTACAATGAAGTTTATGAACATTGAAAAAGTAAAATACTGTATGAACAAGAAGATTCCTGATCCCTTTCTTTGCTGTAACCTTTTTCCATTAAAGTGACGCTTTTACTTGACTGATCACAAACATAGAGTATGCTACTCTTCTTAAACATGTCAGATTCTGCGTCATCTTTGGGAGAGTTGCACACGAGAGCAGATCTGTGTAATCATTGTTTCTGTCTGGTCTCTGCCCCCGAGATGTTTTCAGTGCATGATTATTGCTTCACCTGATGTTCTCCACTGTGTGATGTAGAACGTTGCAACAGTAAGTAGTAATATACTATACTAACATTAGTAATATCCAGGGAACAAACTCAACTCAAACAAAAGTTTTACGTGTTTTTAGCTTTTTTCATTTAATTTTACAAGGTGCGTCACAGTTTTGTCATCAGATCACACGTATGTGGAAATCTACAAACCTAAATAGCCAAATATTGTGCATCAGATACAACATTTTGAAACATATTTTGAAGTCACGCTGTCATGATATAAACACATTTATAATCAGGGCTGTCCTCGACGAAAGAAAATATTTGTCGATTAGTTGAAACTGAGTTTCTGCACAAAGAATCATTTAGAAAGCTCCACTTTATATCTTGTGTTTTCCAGACGTGCTCGTAAATTATTCGGCATGAAAAAAGCTCGACAAAAAAGACCGATGGACTAAATAAACCTTAGTTCACTATAACCAAAACACAGATACAGTCTGCAGACCACACAGCTTACATTTTTATCTTATTTCACACATTTTGATTTAGAAAACTAAAACATTTCCATTGTGACCAGACAGGTGAGTCGCAGCTGTCGCAGGTGTCTGCATCTCCAGTTCGTCTTTGACTCTCACAAACCCGACGTCTCATCCACTGAAGACATCCTTCGGCCTCATTGTCCGGGGTCTGAATCTGAGTCGCTGCAGTATGCTACCAGGGACGTGAGCGCTCCTAAACTCCTGCCCCGTTCCTTCTCCTTCCCAAAATCCTTTGCGTTTGTCAGTCCTTCATCTGCTTCCTCTGTGGTTTTAACACGCATCTCTCTGGAGTCACTGCCATTTGTCTCTGTGACCTCCTGCCACACCTGCGTTGGCACTACGCTCGGGGCTTCCTCTCCTTGAGCGACCTTTGAAATCTCTCCATCGCACATGTTGATTTCAGGGTTGGACTTTCTGCGCGCGATGGTGGCGCAGGGTTCGGTTTTGATTCCTCCTGAGCGCCTGCAGATCAGGGAGCTGTGCGAGGAGCTCAGGGCTTTGGCCACCGCTGCTTCTTTCCCCTGCAGGCTCAGCTTATGGAGCAGACTGCCTGCAGGACTTCCCGGTGGCGGCGAGGTGGCGGTGAACCACGAACGAGAGGAGATCTCTTTCCGCTTGCTGTGCTGCCTGTCATCATATGCTGAGTAGGGAGGGGAAGAGAGAGACCGTGTTAATATCCATCTGCATACAGTGCAGGTGAATGAATGATGCAACATTGAGTGGGTGTGAAGCAAACATTTAGATTACACATGAGGTGCAAACAACAAGATGCAAAAGCAGGTGCAAACATGTAAGTGGTACAAAACATGATCTGCTGGTGTTTTCGGTCTCTTTAGAAGGTATTTGTGTTAGTTAGCAGGAGATCCATGTAGATCCAGCTGCAGATGAAACATTGGGATCAGTTGTGTATATGTCGGGTAGGAATGGAAGAGAAGCAGCCACGATGAGCTGCAGGCGACAGGCTGCACACGTCCAACTTGTTACTACCCTCTCTGTCGCCGTGTGCCGACTCACGGTGTGTGCAGCATTACATCAGATCACGGTCGCTCACAGGATGATCGTAAAAGGACAATAGCAACACAAAATGTTCTGTCACCACCAGTAAATAGGGTGTCGCCAAATCATAAGGATTACCACTAATATAATCCTTCAGCGTGTGAACTGACGCGCGCACACACCCAGAGATCGCCCTTACAGAGTGCAACGGTGTATAGATGTTGACAAATGTATTAAATAAGTTAGTTTGTGTAACTTTACAGTCTGTTCCTTACAGTCGGGTGCCTGGTATGTGAGCAGTGCTGCCAGTTTCTTGTCCTCCTCCTTCTCTGGCAGCAGTGGGATGGACAGGTTTGTCCTCAGCCTCACTGTGTTGTCCTTCTCCTCCTGATCAGCCAGAACTTTCTTCTCTGTCTGTCCAATCAAAGCGGAGGCGTCAGATAGTGACCGTGAAATACAATCTAAAAACATCTCAAAACCTGGTGTCACCGCTTCATGTGCTGCCACGAGTAACTTTCTACTTTTTATTTTGTCTTCTTTGGAACTCTTTGTGTGTCAAAATTTAGTTTTGGCACAAACTTGTCTTTACTCCCAGTGTACACAGGTGTGTACAGATGTGAGAGATATACAGTGGGTTATATAGAACAGCTGAAGGTTTACACAAGCAACAACCTCATCTTGTGCAGCCATAATACAGCAGTACCCAACACAAGAGGTATCCTACCCTGAACTTCCTGCGGAGGGAGCTGTTGAGCTGGAAGTCGTCCTTCCAGCTGGACTGGTAGTCTTGTATCTCAGACAGAGAAGGCAGAGCCTTCTTAAGCTTCTCCTTGTCTTTCCCTCCGTGGTCAAGTTTGAACATGGGATCCGTCTCCAGTTTCTCCTTCTCTTTGTGCTCTGTCCAGACAGACGGAGTAGAGAGTTCATTAGGAACAGAATACAAGCATGCAAAAGAAAAATCAGGAACAGATTGTGTCCTTGTGAAAAATAGATGAAGACATCTTCGCAGTTTGACATGGGCTGTGCATTTGACTCTGAATGATGAAAAGGGAAAGCCTCTGTATTGTTGTCATGCCGCTGATTTCCAGAAGACACACAGGAGTGAGCAAAGTTGATCTTTTGATCGATAACAAACATGAATCCGCTACCTGTGGTGAGGATCTGCTCATTGTCAGCCATGTCCCAGCGTTCCTCCTTCCTGCTTGCCCCGATGACTATTACATAGTCGCAGGTCGCCGGATCTGTCTGCATCTCGATGTAGTTGACACACAGATGGCATTTCATCCTAAATCTGGTCGAGGATGCAAAAAGAGATGCAAAGGTCTTAAATTCTTCATTTTAACATTGAATCACTTCGTCAGAGGTTCATGCGTGCACCACACTGTGTAGAGTGTGGCGCGGTACATACAGTCCGCCTGCGTTTACCTATAGATTGGCGTGGTGTAGTAGTTCCCCACTTTCTTCTTCTCTGCATTGTACCGGACCCCTATGCAAGCAGAACATCAGTGTCACAGAAATGAGAAGCCACTCTGAGACTGAACCGGACTAAAGGAGTCATGTTCTTACCCATGCCAATGTGATTTTTGCAGCCATCACACCAGATGTTGTAGGGCATCTCAAACCTTACAGGACAAAAAGATTAAACGGTTGGAACTTAAACTGAGTGTCAATGAAAACACCGGTTCTGATAAAGCTTCTTAGCATTTTATGTTTTATATACTTCATTAAAAATAATGGCAATTATTTGTAATTGTTCATGTCTCTGTTTATTAGGTTCATGAGACATGCACTCTCATATTCATCCGTTTATTCTAGATTTTAATATTAAAGTAAAGTACTTGTTAATTGCTTGTACAAATGTCTTTTGGAAAGGATCATTTACAAAAAATAATACATTTAAAATATAGACATCATAAAATTTGAAGCATCAGTTAATGATTTGGTTAATGTAAGGTTGGTGTACTAACCTGATAATGAGGATGCCCTGGGACAGTTTCCTGGCCCTCTCCCGCAGAGCGTGAGTTTTGTGGTAGCCATTGAGGGATCCGTGCTAAAGACAAAGAATGATGGAAATGTGAAGTCAGTATGTCTACATAAAAGAGACCAACGCACACACTGGTCTGTGTGATCACACACACACACACACACACACACAACACACACCTTGGCTGGATCAAAATCCGGAGGGTAGTATTTGTTTGTTCCTTTTCTTTCACCCTGTCAAGACAATAGTGTGTATATATATATATATATATATATATATATATATATATATATATATATATATATATATATATAGGGTATATTGTTAGGGAAGAGTACACATTGAGTATTTAAACATATTATATCCTTGTGATTATTTGTATCACATCATGACTTACCATAGTGACGACTGGATCTGCACACTAGTATTAGATTCACCCTTTTAAAGCAGATAAAACAAGAAGTCAGATTACATGCAAACATATTTTAGCAGATTAATTCAGCCACTTAAGTGTGTGTCGTTGGAAACATATACACACACACACACACACACACACACACACACACACACACACACACACACACACACACACACACACACCATTTAATGAGAACATTTGGAAAAGCTCATCAAGTTGAAGTGTCCAACTAATGTAGGTGTAAAGTTAACAACGTTAAGCCCAGCAAACTAATAAACAAAGTGTAAACTATAGCTACAACAAATGTATGTGGCTGAACACCGGTAGGTTAGCTAAACACACTCGCTTAATGTCTTATAGGTGAGTGAAGTGTGGGCCAACTGTTAACGACCAACATGAGCTACACTGCTTCACAAGGTGCAGTATAACAACACCTTAAACGGACAGATGTGATCATAGCAACGCCTCGGAGCTAAAGCTAAGCTAGCATTAGCTACAGCTAGCTTGCTATGTGACGTTAGCCTCATCTACGTACTCACATGAACACCATGTAGTTTAATAACAACTGCGAACAAAACTATTGCTAGTTTCTTCTCTTTGTTATGCTCTGCTGTCATATTGTCCCTTGAACACACACACACACACACACACACACACACACACACACACACACACACACACACACACACACACACACACACACACACACACACACACACACACACACACACACACACTAAAACATACTTACAAACGCTCTTGTAGCCGCACCAACAACCATCCACTCAACACCAGCGGGCCGATGGGTAACAGACACGTGATTTCCGGTTCCGGAAGTCGCGTCACTTTGCAGAGGATTGTGGGAAGTAGCGGTGTCGGAACAGAAAACGTGTTAAGAAAAACTATGTTCAACCTGTTAGCCGTCAGTCGTTAAAGCCGCAGAAATGGAAACGAAGACGGCGCCGCTTAAACGGTATATCTGCTCGTTCACCGGCTGCTCGGCGGCTTATAACAAACAGTGGAAACTGGACGCTCACCTGTGTAAACACACGGGAGTGAAGCCGCACACCTGCGAGCGCGACGGCTGCGGTAAGTCGTTCTGCTCTCCCTACCACCTGGCGCGACATGCACTCATTCACAGCGGCGAGAAGCCCTTTCAGTGCACCGAGGAAGGCTGTAAAGAGTCCTTCACCACCAACACAAACCGGGCCAGACACATCAGCCGCAGACACACACAGGAGCAGAAGAAGTATGTTTGCAAACTTGAGGGCTGTGGGCTGGAGTTCAAGAAGAACAAGCAGCTCAAGTCCCATATGTGTGAGCAGCACACCCAGCTGCCCCCTTACAAGTGCACTTATGAAGGCTGCCAGATGCGATTCACAGTCCCAAGCAAACTGAAGCGACACGAGAAGGTGCACAGAGGGTACCCCTGCAAGGAGGAGGGCTGCAGCTTCACAGGAAAGACCTGGACCGAGTACCTGAAGCACAGGAAGGAGCAGCACAGGCGCACTCTGAAGTGTGACCAGTGTAGCAAGGTTTTCAAGGACTCCTGGTTCCTGCAGCAGCATCAGCACATCCACTCTGAGACGCGGGTGGTCCTCAAGTGCCCCAGGGATGACTGTGACCGGTCATTCACCACGATCTTCAACCTGCAGAGCCACATCAGCTCCTTCCACGAGGAGCTTCGGCCCTTCGTCTGCACCCACGCAGGCTGTGGGAAGACTTTCTCCATGAGGCAGAGCCTGCAGCGTCACAGCATAGCCCATGACCCGGAGAAGAAGAGGATAAGGAAGCCTAAGCCTAAAAGATCTCTGGCTTCCAGGTTAAGTGGTTATAGTGAAACAAAGAGAGTGGTCTTCAAAAAGCGCAGGCAGCCTGACTCCCTCAGAGAATCTGCTGCTCAGAACAAGACTGATCCACCTGGTCCTGTTGAGTTGGTGTCCCTCCTGCAGGACACGTCCTTGCTGTGCAGCCCTGCTGTGGACACGCATGAACTTACTAATGTCCTGACATCACCTCTGACAGTGTAGACTCAAGCGATGGGAAAACATTTATGATTTATCATCTAACTTGGTTGTTGGAGGGCTTTGTTTGCATTAATTAAGTCCACCACTGTTAATTGTTTTCCTTATTTTGGATATAAACTGGTGACAGTTTAGTTGTTGTTGTTTTTAGGTTCCAGAGATAATTTATTTCTGAAAATAAATCCTGAATGAAGCACAGCAAGAAATTGTTCCTTGGAACTAAACCTGTTCCGTCCGTCTCGCCGTCGTCCACTGCAGTTTCTGTCTAAAAGATTTTTGGGGGATTTTTCTGGAGCCATTAAATCTCTGTGTGATTTATTTCTAAGAAAATATTTTGTCCATGTTGCTCAGTTAACACCAGTAAATCTAATCTGTATTATAAAATGTCAGACGGTGTTTGTTTGAATAAAACCTGTTGATGGATTTATTGTGTGTGAATTCTTTAAAATATTTAAGGGCTGAAATCCTGTCTGGAAGGATCACTTTGAAACGAGTTATTTCAGCTGTTTATCCGTCCAACATTTAACAGTTGTGTTAATGACATCACCTGAGATTAATGGACAACCTGCTCGGCCGCCTGCAGAATCTTTCACGTGTTTGTTAAAGATGCAAATGTCGAACTACACAACTGGAAATAAGATTATTTTTGAAACTCAAAATGTCCATGTCTGTAAAACATCTTGTGCTGTTGTGTAGTTTACTAAACTAAAATGTCTCTTGAATATTTGCTTATTTATACGCTACATCAATATACTTATACTTTCTCTTATTTGATCACAACATAATTTCTGTCAAATGTTGTATTTGTACTATGTTGTTTATCCTGTACACACGACATCTACTGCACGTCTGTCCGTCCTGGGAGAGGGATCCCTCCTCAGTTGCTCTCTCCCTTTAATTATGGGGTTTCTTTTAGGAAGTTTTTCCTTGTGCGATGCGAGGGTCTAAGGACAGAGGGTCTGAGGACAGAGGGTCTGAGGACAGAGGGTCTAAGGACAGAGGGTCTAAGGACAGAGGGTCTGAGGACAGAGGGTCTAAAGACAGAGGGTCTAAGGACAGAGGGTGTAAGGACAGAGGGTCTGAGGACAGAGGGTGTAAGGACAGAGGGTCTGAGGACAGAGGGTGTAAGGACAGAGGGTCTGAGGACAGAGGGTGTAAGGACAGAGGGTCTGAGGACAGAGGGTGTAAGGACAGAGGGTCTGAGGACAGAGGGTGTAAGGACAGAGGGTCTGAGGACAGAGGGTGTCGTATCCTGTACAGTCTGTAAAGCTCACTGAGACAAATGTTTATGTTAATTTGTGATATTGGGCTGTATAAATACATTTGTATATACAGTTTTCTGCTATTGTGTCTTTCTTACAGTTTATCTCCTGAAACGTTCACGTTATATTTACGTGCTTTGAATGTTGTAAACATGTTTCCACTGAACATATTACACGTCACTGACAGTAGAGCATCTAGAATAGTTTCATCATGTGGTTTGTTTCAGCTCGATCCCTTAGTTCCAAATATTCTAAATCTTAAAGGAATAGTTCACTCTGGAAATGACCGTTTGTACATCAATCACTCACCGTGTTACCTTGAAAACTTTGTTTTTCTCACATGCCTCCACGGAAACAAAGTTGTGTCGAGCATTAATGTGTGATTTGTTTTATTTTGCGTATCATTAATTGTATAAATGTGGCTTGTATGAAATGAAAAGGCAGCTCGCCTCAGCCTACCACTTTCATTTTTGTAACATTTTCTGTAATTCATACCAGAATCTGCCTCCCGCCTTTATGAGCGCACAGCGGCCTGGAGTAGATCCTGAAGTTAGCGCCTCAATGAACTGAATCCACAATCATGAGATGCAGCAGACCCACTGCTCTACAGACTTTGCTCTGCTGACACGTGTCTCTCAACGTCATGCCATCAGGGTCCAGGAGTGTGCAGCTGATGTCACTGACCTGCACAACTGCAGTTGTGTTGCGTTTTGTCAGTGAAGCCACCCGCTGCACACATCGGCTGCAATGAAAACCTGCAGATTCTCGTTGCCTCGATGACACGCGGTGGATTTACGGCGTGAACAGGAGCAGCTCCGTGCGAGTTTGAGATTCCGAGGCTAAATCCTCTGTGAATATTTCCCGTTACAGGAAGGCTGCTCCCTACATTCCTGCCCCGCGCGGCTCAGACGAGCCCTATATGGACTGACTGTCTGACCAGCACAGAAGACCTCATACAGCTCTAATGTAACATGGTCACTGTAATCATTTCCTCTTTTTAAGACCTTTCTACGTGTCTGTTGGAGAGATGAAAACCCGAATTCCTCATGTTGAAGAAAGGCTTTAGATTAGATCGTCATCTTAAAACACATAGTTTAATGAGTCTAATCTGCCGTCACGTTGTAACATTTTGGTTAAAACATCACTTTGGATTAAGATTTAGCTACAAACTAGTTTTGTGTCTTTGTGGCCTCTCTGAGAATAAAACCTTTTTCACATAAAAACCTTTAAATCTCACAGTTTTTCCAACTTGAACCTCTTCATGCATATATATATATATATATACCTCTCTTGTTCTATTTTTATATCTCCATATCAGTGTTGGCACTAACTCAGGCTACATTTAGCCCATGTGGAGTCATGCCTGAGGCTCAGCAGTCTGGCTGTCGGACACAGATTAAAGCTGTATATCATATCTTTATCTTTAAGTACTTCACCGTGAAGAAATACATTCTAACAGACTATATGACCGTCAGCGGGTGTATTCAGTTAATTCAGTTGTATCGCTATTTTAGAGTGAATTCTGGAAGGTAGAATTCCTTTGGGATTACGAAAAATAGTCTTTGTACAGTATAAACTAAAACCCATACGGAATAATGGAACCTCCATAATTAGCTTTTATTTTAAATGTCAAGTGAAGAATTGATGTACATTGTTCTGATCGATGGGATAGACGCACAGGAAGCAGTACATCATACAAAAAAAGGTATGTCTGCTTCATGAGACTGAACGTCCAGGAATGTGCCAGAGGAGCTGGGAGGAGTGATTCTCCCTAAAGATCTATGATGCCTCCAGAAAGATTTAAAATAGGACGAGAGACGATTGTGACATTTATGTAAGCAGAGGTTAAAAAAGCTGCAAGGTCACTGTTTGAAAAAGAAAGTGTGACATCGGGGAGAAAGTGGGTTGGAAAAAAACAACGAAGAACGTCCTGTCAAGTATCACATTCATCTTAGAGCAAATAAATCTTCAGCCACACTTGCATATCTGCGAGGCTGTAATCGTAAGATCAATGCTAACGTTTGCTAATTAGCACAAAACATAAAGTATCGCTTAATAAGTCGATTATATGTTTGACATCCTCTGAGGAACATGAATAATCCAAAGTTGTTTATATTCTACATGAACGATATTTGAAACGTGCCCAACATATTATTTATAAGCTCACATGCTTTTAAAACTTTCACATTTGGTTGGCTTTAAAACGGCACAATTAATGTACAAAGTACAAAATAAGATGCAGTCAGTATGAAGGAAAAGAGATTTGAATCTTTTACAAACGCAAAACAAAGATGTGTAACAGTCAAAGGAGGTAACTAAGGTAAATAAGATGATCATTTGTGTATGAGTTTTAGTTTGGGACTATTTAGGAATATATGTCATACATACATGTTATTATTCATTTTTTATTTTGTACATTTAATGACAATTATACAAAATGTAAAAAGGGTAGGTGTAATAAGACAACTTATTATTTATTTAATATTATTTATATGTGTGCTTGAGTTGTATAAGTTTGAAAATGACCGAAATAAACTACACACACACACACACACACACACACACACACACACATATGGATCCCATATGTAAACCTATAATGTCGCTTTGAGATCTTAAACTGCCTAATATCCATTAAAGGTTACCTACTTTGTTTTAAATGTGCGATAACTATTTTGGCATAAAGACCCTGTCACACATCTCCGTACGACAGAAACGTGTGCTGGCGTATATGAACATTTGTCAGAGTCCAAATACGTCCAACTTTTCATCGGATCGGAAAAGTGAATGTATACAGATACGCATGTCTAACCTATTGATAGAGTATCACTTACTAATACACAATGTATCAGACGAATACCCAACGAATGCATAACGTATACAAAAATATCGGCAACACGCTGGTGTACGTTGATATAAGGTAAGGTGAATCCTACAGCCAATGTATTGATAACGAGTGGATAACCTGTTCCTACCCGATGTTAAGATGATGCCTGACGACGGAGTAACTTATTAAACGTGTTTCTACGTACAGCTAGCGTTCACCATGTTAGCCGTTCTCCAGCATCGGCATGACGTGAACCAGACGGCACTTTTCCAGCTCCGTTGTCCAGACGCTCTGACACGTTTTAAATAAGTAAGTGATACGCTATCAATGTTTGACATACGTATAATAATTTGTTATGTGTTCGTTATGTATACGTCAGCTACAACACCGCTGTGGAGAAGTTGGACGTATTTGGACTCTGACACATTTTGAGCTACTGTTCATATACGCCGACATGTTTCTGCCGTACGGAGCTGTGTGACAGGGTCGTATGTCTGGCGTGTCGTCTGCCTCCTTCAAATGATCACAACTTACCCTTAATTTATATCAACGTATTGCCGATATTTCGTATACGCTGGCATACGTTTCTGTCATACGGATATGTGTGACAGGGTCTTTAGACCACATGTCACTTTTTCAAATGAAGGGTATCTGGTTTTGGAACAGCATCAGACAGGTTACATTAAAAAAAATGTGTTTCTCTTTTTAATTATTATTTTTTATACAGAAATTGACGCCACCTTCTTCCATTCCTGTCTTCTGACAGCACTGAATACCAGACTGGTGCTTTAGGCTGTAATCCAACGGGTTTGCTCTATCTCCACTGTATTTCTCCCACCACCTCCTCCGCTTTCCTTCTGTCTCTTCATCTGTCGCTTGGCCTTCATCCTCCCGTCTCTTGGAGAGGTGGAAGGAATGTGTCAGGCCCTTTACCCTTTTGTGTTCTTGTTTGTGGAATGGATGCTCTCCGTGAGAATAATTGAGCTTGCTTGTGCACAGCAGAGTTGCAGGTTGACAAGAGGCTTTAATTGTGACGGTCCAGTAGAACATCTGGGTGTGGTTCTGTGTCGTGCACCGTCACTATATTTACTGCAACACCAGGCTAATAGAGGAGAGGCCCCACCACCTCTCCCAGGAGCAAGACACAGACTGTTGAGCCTCTTTTGTGGTTGTGTGTCTTTGCAGCTGTTATGTATCTCTTTGTAGTCTTTTTGTGGCCATTTTATGTCTGTTTTAAGTCATCTTTTTACTCTTTGTAGTTGTTTTGTGTCTCTTTGTAGTTACTCTGTGTTTCTTTGTAGTTGTTTTGTGTCTCTTTGTAGTCTTATGTGTCTCTTTGTAGTCATTTTGTGTCTCTTTGTAGTCTTATGTGTCTCTTTGTAGTCATTTTGTGTCTCTTTGTAGTCTTATGTGTCTCTTTGTAGTCATTTTGTGTCTCTTTGTAGTCTTATGTGTCTCTTTGTAGTCATTTTGTGTCTCTTTGTAGTCTTATGTGTCTCTTTGTAGTCTTATGTGTCTCTTTGTAGTCATTTTGTGTCTCTTTGTAGTCTTATGTGTCTCTTTGTAGTCTTATGTGTCTCTTTGTAGTTGTTTTGTGTCTCTTTGTAGTTGTTTTGTGTCTCTTTGTAGTTGTTCGTGTCTCTTTGTAGTTGTTTTGTGTCTCTTTGTAGTTACTTTGTGTCTGTTTGTGGTTATTTTGTGTCTCTTTGGAGTCTTATGTGTATCTTTGTAGTCATTTTGTTTCTCTTTGTAGTTATTTTGTTTCTCTTTGTAGTTGTTTTGTTTCTTTTTGTGGTTATTTTGTGTCTCTTGCTGGTGATATTTTGTATGTGAAGGCCATGGGGGCCCCTGGCACTTTGGGTCCTTGGGTCTGTGCCCGGTAGGCCTGTACAGTAATACAGTAATGTGTTCACTTGTTAAAACCATTCAGCCTTTTATATTTCACATTAATCTGTTAACGTCCCATTTGTGAGACTTGAAAATATATATATTTTAATTGTAATTTAAAAAGTAGATAATAAGTAGTTACCAAAATAAAGCATGAAGTACTTTCTGTAAAGTTAGAGTCAGACGTATTGAGTGGACGAGGTTATAACTGAGGAAGAGCTCACTTCATTTTTAATGTCTAACTTAGTGCAGTCTCAAAAACTTTTTCCTTGAAAGAATTATTGAAATTCCAGGCAGTAAATTTCATGGCTTAATATTTGTTCAAGATTTAGGGATGATGCCTTTGTAATTCATATCAACGGAGCTATAATATGTGAGACATTGGGCTGTTTAAACATAATAAATAATCTTTAAATCTCATTTGACACACTCCTCATGTCTGAACACAACTAAGTGAAGCCAGGAGTCATGAACACATGCAGTAGAGACACTGTATTACTTCCCTGCATTTATTCAATAAGATATACAATGATTGACTTACTCTTTTTCACTTTTCTCTAATTCTTTAGCTTTTTTCAACTTCAGGTTCTACCTGCCTTTTCTTGTTTCGACATTATAAGTCATTTGCATTTTTCTGTTTGACCTGGTCTGTTTGAATTCGGTTTAGAATTCAGTTGATTTGTAATAACTTTGGTGATCTCCTGACTTTTCCTTCTTGGTCATTTTGGGTGAAATGTCTCAACAACTAAAGGATGAATGGAAACATTCATGTTCCCCTCAGGATGAATCGGGACAACGTTTGGAGATTTCTTGACATTTCCTCTCGTGCCAACGTCAGGTCAAAAACTCCAAATACCTGACAAAACTAGTGATATGTTCGTCAGCTGTTCTGTGTGTAGGGTTTGCGTGCTAAAACACTAAACTAAGACTATAGCTGCTAAAGAACATCATGAGTATCGTCATTGTTAGCATGTCGCCCTTGTTAGTGACGGCCGGCATGTGTACATGTAAATATACCAGGCTGCTGTTCTACTATCCCTTTGTGTCTCTTTGTAGTTACTTTGTGTTTCTTTGTAGTCATTTTGTGTCTTTGTAATTGTTTTGTGTCTCTTTGTAATTGTTTTGTGTCTCTTTGTAGTCATTTTGTGTCTCTTTGTAGTTACTTTGTGTTTTTTTGTAGTCATTTTGTGTCTCTTTGTAGTTATTTTGTGTTTCTTTGTAGTCATTTTGTGTCTCTTTGTAGTTATTTTGTGTTTCTTTGTAGTTGTTTTGTGTCTCTTTGTAGTCATTTTGTGTCTCTTTGTAGTTGTTTTGTGTTTCTTTGTAGTCTTATGCGTCTCTTTGTAGTCTTATGTGTCTCTTTGTAATTGTTTTGTGTCTCTTTGTAGTTGTTTTGTGTCTCTTTGTAGTTATTTTGTGTTTCTTTGTAGTTGTTTTGTGTCTCTTTGTAGTCATTTTGTGTCTCTTTGTAGTTGTTTTGTGTTTCTTTGTAGTCTTATGCGTCTCTTTGTAGTCTTATGTGTCTCTTTGTAATTGTTTTGTGTCTCTTTGTAGTCATTTTGTGTCTCTTTGTAGTTGTTTGTGTCTCTTTGTAGTTGTTTGTGTCTGTGTAGTTGTTTGTGTCTCTTTGTAGTTGTTTGTGTCTCTTTGTAGTTGTTTTGTGTTTCTTTGTAGTCTTATGCGTCTCTTTGTAGTCTTATGTGTCTCTTTGTAATTGTTTTGTGTCTCTTTGTAGTCATTTTGTGTCTCTTTGTAGTTGTTTGTGTCTCTTTGTAGTTGTTTGTGTCTGTGTAGTTGTTTGTGTCTCTTTGTAGTTGTTTGTGTCTGTGTAGTTGTTTGTGTCTCTTTGTAGTTGTTTGTGTCACTTTGTTAAATATACCAGGCTGCTGTTCCACTATCCTTGTTCTTATAGTGAAACCCTTTCAAACCCACTGTGTGAACCAACACTGTAAGATATGGAGCAGCGCAGGACTAAAACTATTTTAAATGTTTAGCAACTCACAGACGCTTTCATATTTTCAGTTACATCAGTTGATAAAAAAGGTGTCCTGAGGTGTCTGACCTGCACCTGGAAGGCAGAAACAGGCTCCAAATATGCACTTTCTTGCAAACTCCAAATTCCATTCACTGCCTGCTTGGGCCCTATAACCGTTACATGATGCATATTCTACATATTCTACATGTCAGCCACACATTGCTGATGAAATCCCTCGATTTATGGAGCAGCTCAAGACACGAGTCACCCATTGTGGAATGTCTGCTGAAACCGGCCCGTTGTGATCTAATTATAACCCAACTTTCTTATTTGGCGGTTAACCTTTAACGTTTCTTTTATCGATCCTCAGTAACGTTTACGATAAGAAAAGCTGAAAACAACGTGGGGCCTATTGTGAGACATTCCACAATGACTCATCTGACTCTTTTTTCCCCCTTCCTTTACATTTCCTACATGGATAAGTTATTTTGTTTATGTATTGATAAAAGGTCTTGGCTGTGTGTCTAGCTCCCAATCTACTGATTCATTTATCACACATAATTCTCAGCATCAATGTGACATCACTGTCCACTCCTTAGCAGCTTTTAAGAAGCCCCAAACCTTCGGCAAATCCATATTGCCAGGGGCCAACATCCTCTGGAAAAACATCTGGGGGAAACTCAACAATAAACCAGTGATTTACACCAATTAGATAATCTCAACAGGACAAATTCTGGGTCAAGCGCCCGCCTGCCCTCCTACGCTCCCTGTCAGGCTCAGGTGAGTGGGATAGTCTGTTGGCAAGTAACGGGTTAGCGTCTGTCTCCCCCCTTACACCTCCTCATCTCATCCCTTCACCCCCCTTCATCTCCGAGGGCTATATATTGGAGGTTGTGACTCGTCTGCATCTTCAGCATCACGCAGACATTCGCAGACATACAAACACACACGTGTCTGGTTCATTTTGAGCGGACGAAGAGCAGACTCCAGCGATGAGGTCCCTTTGGAAGCTGCTTGTGATTCTGTTTTGCGTCCAGAGGGGCGAGGGCCGCTGGCTGAGATCACTGATTGGTAAGTGCTGGCTGGAGGGAAGGTTGTGACCTATGACCTTTTGGCTAAAATGTAGTTTTTGCTTGCTTTGAGAGAAATTGAATAAATATTGTGTCTTGACTTAGATATACTAGACTTTAATATACGTCACTTATTTTCAGCCTCTCAAGAAGTTTTTCATTTTTAGTTTAGATTCTGAATAAGTGGGGACGGAGGTTAAGCTTCATGTAAGCAACTCATCTACTGTTAATTCTGTTCATCAGATGTGTATTTAACTTGTTCTGCCTTTTCCAGATCAGAAACAAGAAACAGCATCTCCACGCACGTCCCCAAACGAGGGGACGAAGAGAAACGGAGATCCAGCGGCAGAAGCTCCTGGAGTCGCGGCATCACCCGGTCACATCACCCCGGCCCGGTCACGCCGCTCCGCTCTCGACTCCCAGTGCGGCCTGCGCTCCATCCTGCTGCAGGTTCGGAACCTCGGGCTGGGCTACAACTCAGACGAGACCGTCCTCTTCAAGTACTGCAGTGGGACGTGTCCCCATGTGCGCTCCAACCACGACCTCACCCTGACCAACCTGCTGCTAAGTGGGGTGCTGCCTCAGCCAGCACCGGGGGAGCTGTGGCACAACCCGCCCTGCTGCAGGCCCACCCACCACGAGGACATGGCCTTCCTCGATAACTCGCACCGCTGGCACAAGGTGGAGAAGCTGTCGGCCGCGGGCTGCAGCTGTGTCGGCTAGACGGCCGAGCGACGGTGAGATGGTACGGGTGTGTGATGTTGTGATGTTTGTGAGGACACGTTTGCTGGCAGGTTCTATTGTAATGTCTGCAAATGAAGAGTTATGTTCCAAAATGACTTCCAGTTGAAGAGGCTGAAAGCTATTCTTATCAAGTTATTTATGTCAGAATCAATGAGCACACATTTATTTTCCCGTTTCGTTGAGTGAAATGCTCTGACTTCACCTGGCGATCTAACGGGCCTCAGTAGGATTAGAGTTTTATGACTTTTGGCAGCTGCGAGCGTTAAAGAAACGACTCCCACAGCAGTCGAGCTGAAAATATGGCTTTTTTTGTTCGTGCATGAACAGTTTGCATTCTGGAAAAGGGAGTTTTTCATCTGACGTTTTCTATAAATACATAATTAAGGAAATAGAAATGAGCTTTGCAAATGTTAGTACTTTAGAAAATAAATGATATCAACTGTTACGAATGTTGATCTTATGAAAAGGTCTAAAAGGGTCAAACTGACATGATACAAGCTACTTGAGTATTTTTGTAAATAAGCTGACATGTATTTATTTAAACTCTTCAGTGCAATCGTTAACAGAAGGGATTATATGTACGAAGCTGCGTCGACACACCTTTCGGCAAACGCAGCCGCGTGAAGTTCTTCACGATGCAGATTATTCGTCAACAGCTACAGTTTAAAAGAATGTATTTATGTAAGATAAGTTATTTATTTATTTGTTGCCACACTTTTGTCATGCTGATTAACTTATTTTGTAATATGTTCATTGTGCGTACGTGATAATAAAGATCAACTTGTACAAATACAGTGTCGGGTGGATCAGTGTGAAGAGAGACGTTACAGGATGTGCTGTCGTTTATACAACGACATATTTATTCAAGGTTTTGTACAAAAATAGAAGTTTTGCACACGTACAGAGAAGAAGTCTTCCTGTCACCATAACGTTGATCAGTTCTTCTCACCAAGCAAATGTAGCTTTTGACTATTGACTATCGCCTCCTCCTCCGTCTCCTCCGGCTCCACCCCCCACACCTGGACGCGCCCCTCCATGGCTGTGAGGAGGAAGGTCTCAGTGGGGTGGAAGGACAACGACTGCACAACAGCTTTCCCCACCGGCAGCTTCAAGGACAAAGATCCCTGGAGGTCAGAAAACAACAAAGGCGTTCAGTACACTTCATGTGTGTTTCATGACACCAGGTTAAAGTCTCGAATCTGGGAGATGAAGGTCGTTCATGTGCCGGTGGGATGTCCCGGAGGTTACAGGCTGTTCTGTATTAGGGTATTATCGGGGATGCAGCCTTTTGCAATTATGCACCAACGCTATGGAACACTTTACCTGCAGACATTAGGGAGGCAAGCTCGCTCACTATCTTCAACAGTAAAAACATATCTCTTCACTTTAGCCTTTTAATGGCGAGTTATTACTGGTGTAACATTGAATGTGTAACGGTAACTAGGATCAAGCCTGAGATCAGACAGACGGTGTTACCACGGGAACAAGAGGAAGCTCCTCTGATAGATGTGTTTCATGTTCTTTACACAATTAATGGAAAAGTGAAAGAATAAAGAATATATTGGAGAAGAACTGTCTTTAACCGATAGGTTTAATAAAACTTAACAAACTGGTTTGTTTACGAAGCTTTAACCAAGAGAATGTGGACTCACGGAGACGTCTGTGTTTTATACGTTAAAGGTCAATAAAGAGTTTGACAACGACGACCAGGAATGTGTAGCAAAGGGAGTAAAGCAGCTGAAGGGCCACAGGGGCCCATTGTGGATCTCATGCTTTCAACATGTGGCTCTGACAGTTTAAAACATTTGTGCCAATGTTATTTTATATTATTTTAATTCTGCTATTGTTATAATGGTACTTCAGACTCATTTACATCTACACTGATTATTGTTCTGTAGATGCTCTTATTCTGTCCTTGTACTAATTGTTATGTTTCTGCTGTGAAGCACTTTGAGCTGCACTTCTTGTATGAAAGGTGCTCTACAAATACAGTTATTATTATTATTATTATTATTATTATTATTATTAGGAGGTGCACAGTATTAGTGAAGGTTTGCACTGAACTTGCTTCCTCTTTTGTCTGCGTCCACTTAAAGGGACAGTTCACCACAACATCAAAAACACTTAGTTTTTCCTTTAACCAGTAGTACTTGGCACTATCTGGATTGTTCTGGCGTCAGTGGCAGAGTGCTGGAGATGTCGGCCTTCTCTCCAATACAAAGCAACTAAACCCAACATGTCTCTGTCCAGACATGATGACCCGGCTACTGAAGATAATCCTCAGAGCTTGTTGTGAGCCGTTCCATGTATTCTGAAAGTAACACTGTCCCTTTAAATTCTGTAAAATGCTAAATGCACGTTGAACACAAATGTAAGCACTCACTTCCACCAGGTCCCAGCAGTAGACGTGTCCGTCCTCTGAGCAGCTCAGGACGTGGGTGTCTTTACTGGACAGGCAGCAGTCCAGCTTATAGCCCTTCATCTTGTGTCCCGTGTATCTGAGAGAAACAAAGTGAGTTTAGAGAGATACAGAAGCCACAAACTCAAGGTGCCATTGAACATCAGGTGTGTGTGTGCATGTGCACGAGTATTCTGGTAATGATCGGTCTCAGTTCGGCGTGGGACGATATTAAAACATGTCACGATTATCCTCATATAACTGCCATACAAGATATCATCCCGATTATCATTTAAATATGCGTAAAACTTCTAGCATGGCACTAAAACAAACTGGAATCACTTTAGTTCATGCGTCACGGTATAAATGCTTTCACTGCGTTAAAAGGAAGGTGACACAGGAAACTTGTTTTGACTTGAATCTAGTTCACGTGACCTATAACCCAATGTTCACATGTCCATGTGCACGCTGTACGTGTGAGAGTGAGCAGCACTCACTCTCCCAGCATCTCCCCGGTGCTCTTGTCCAGCAGTCTGACTGTTGAATCCAGACTGGAGGTCAGCGTGCACTGACCGTCCTGACTGAAACACACACATGTGATGGGACCTGCGACACACACACACACTTACAGGTTACAGGGTTCTGCATCTTCCACGACGGCGACTCGTGAAAACAGTAAAAACATTGCTGTGCTGACAATGAACAAGATTACTGACTGCTGATGAAGTCGACGTGCAGCTGTCCCATCCTCAGGTCGTAGCGCCTCACTCTGCCGTCCACCGACCTGAACACAAGGCGGTTATTCCAAATAGTGACAAAGTGAAATCCAAAAAGAAAACTAAGTAAGTGAAGGGATGATAAAGCTGTGTGTGTATATATATATATATGTATATATATATATATATATATATATATATATATATATATATATATATATATATATATATATATATACACACACACACTATGTTCACTGTGCTGACCCGGTGAGCAGCTCGTGTTGTGCCACCTTCAGGCTGCTGACGCTGTCTCGAGCCTCGTCCAGAATCTGGATGGCCTCAAATCTTCTGGACCTGGTGTCCCAGCACCGCACTGTCCCGTCGAGGGACCCTGGATGAGGAACACACACACACACACACACACTCAATGTTTAAGTGATATTTCCCTGTGGGTATTGTACACGGCAGAAGACTCACCAGACAGGATGACAGTTGCCTCCTCGTTGAACTGGACACAGTTGACTTTCTGTGAACATTTGAAAATGTAAAGAAAGAACAACTAAATGATGGAGACACAAAATGACAAGAAGCTACAGAACATGTAGAGCTAAAAATCTATTTAAACAACAGAGTTGTGTTACAGAACTGACCCCAGCGTGACCTCGGAGTTTGCGAGTGACCTGCCCGGTGGCGACGTCCCACAGGATCAGTGTCTTATCAGAGCTGCAGGAGCAAAGATGGCTGTTGTCATAGGAACTGTTGAAAAAGCCAAAGAAAGATTATTATGACCACATTTCTTTTCTGTATGAAATGTCTCATCTGTGTATTATTCAAACACACTATCATACAGTAAAGTAAAATATAGTTCAAATTACAGTAACGTCAGTTATGCAAATGATAGGCCTGATGTGAAAAAACAAAAACGTTTATCTTTGTCCCCCCCCCAATATGTTGTCATGTGTGAAAAGACCCAAATGTAACACTACGTCTTGATTATTGTAAGTAAATTACATTTATATAGCTATGAGTCTTTCTTTTTCCACTTTTGAGCATATTGCTCAATGCTGTGACAGTTCTCTCACCCATCGGCATCCAGCACCTCGTATCCATGGCCGCTGTACGTCTTCAGCAGGGTGCCTCGGCTCACACTCCACAGCTTCAGAGATTTGTCGCTGCCACAGGACAGCAGGTAGTTCCCATCAGCTGACGGAGCAGGGAGACAGAGGCAGGTACGAGATGGTGACATTTCATGGACTAAATAAAATAAGCATTACACAATAACAATAAAGGACACCATGTACGTACCTTGTGCTGTTAACTGAACTACTGTCAGACTATATTATATATATTATATATGTTTATTATGCATGGACATTATCTTAATCCAGATTCATCTTGACAAGCTACTTTACTGTGCTATTATGTTATACTATGTTATATTTCTATTTTGCTATATAAATACAGACAATACTAAGCATCATTTATTAAATCACAGTAAATATTATTCTGGTGTACAACGTTACATATTATTAATCCTACAGTGTCGTGTGTATACTTCTTGTATAGTCTCTATTATTATACTAGCTGTATCTACCTCTTATTTCTATTTATGTCTGTCTTTCTGCTGCTGCAACGCCTGAATCCTAATGTTGATTTCTCAGTCTCAACATTTGCAATGATACACATTTGTGCTCTTGCTCACCGTTGAAGCGAACCGCTCTGACGGCTCCTTGCTGACAGTCGATGGTCCTGAGCAGGTGTTGAGGGAGCTGAGGAACCTGAGGTCTGGGCTGAGGGAACGCCATGACACAACCTGTGTGCAAAACAACCACCAACATAAGCAGAATAAGCTTTATTGCCAAGTAGGTTATTTACTTACAGGGAATTTGCCTTGGTGTTTGCTGCATACAACAAACATTAAGAGGAAATAGTCAAGAACATAGATATTGAATAGAAAAATACAAATATGAAGAAGATACTATGACATATATGTACATTATAACTTTACAGTTGTGCAAAAGTATTGCTCAGGGTGAAACATAACTTCACTGCAGTGGTGTAGTTTTATACACTTGTTATCAATAAAGCTTTAAATACTGGCTAACGTTACACAAACTACAGTATAAACTAGGTTAGCATTATGTATTGCCACATGAAAAGTAATGAATTCAGTAGCTTTATCAAGGGAAACAAATGGAATTTTAGTACATAAGTTTATTATTTATTACACGTTGTTTTACTCACTAGATTGAAAAGTGGATTATTTAGACAGAACTAACGTTAGCATGTTTTACTGCACAGCTACTTTATATAGTTTATCATGTTCAACTCACAGTAGTTGTTTCCGTGATACTTAGTTATTGCACTTACTTGAACCGTTTTACCTGAGTTCAATTTCAGGGGAGTGCCATGTTGAAATCCCTCGTGCTGCTAATATTAAATTAATAAGTAAATGTTTATCTCCGAGTGTGTCACCATCAACAGCTTCCTCCATTCATTTGATCCACCATGTTTGTGAGTACGCGCAATGCACACTGGGATAAAACACTCCTGTCAAAATAAAAGTACGAACGTTCCTCTCCCGTTTAATCTTGGCGTTCAGGTTGCCCAACGCGCTACATTACGCTTATATTTTGAAACTCACCGGATATGGCTGGTCCCTCTACTCCGTTTGTGAAAAGGCCGATCAGCTGTCTTTCGCTCACGGGAGTTTACGTTTCTTGATAAATAAACCATCCCAGGTGGGAATTGTGACACATTATGTCTTCCAACAATATGTCAGACCTGAGGAGACAAAATAAGATTTTACGGTGAGTTTTTTGTACAGAAATAGAGAAGTTGTTCTCGATGGAATTAGCTTGGTTAACGTTAGCTAACAGCTAACTAGCTAACCTTTAACACAAATCATGAGTATATTTTAAAGGGATTAGAGATTATCTGAGGGATTTATACACCACCGAACACGCACAAATTAATGATAATTACGCAATATTTAGTCGGCTGTTAGTGATTAAGTAATCTGTCACTAAACAGCTTATAATTGAGCATATGGGTTGTTTTTCCATCTGTGTTTCATTCATGGTTTCATTGCTATTTGCCCTTGGCTCATAACGGCCAGTTAGCAAGTCTCCCTCTTGTTTCAGTGAGTTGCCACAGAACATTTTGCTCAAGGGACAAGAAAATAAACCACTGTCTTCTGACATCTTTGCAGACATAAAGACAACTGTAGTCAATCTGGTGCTAAACAGGCTCATAGTTTGGACTAGTCTCCTTGGTTCCAGGGAAGTATCAGATATTAGTATGCTTCCAACAATGTGACAACCTGTTAGTGAGGGCCCTTTGCTGTTTCTATGTGGCAATGCCCCTTTGCACTAAGTCTTCAAGTCTTCAATAGTCTTCCCAGGTCAGTATTGGAGAACGTGACTGTCCTGCACAGAGCTCTGACCTCAACCCCATCCAACACCTTTGGGATGAATACAAATAATAATTTATGTTTACAATTCACACTTGAAATGATGAAGGCACTAGCAAATGACAAGGTAGCAGACAATGTAAACCATACCTTTTTCATTTAAAAACAAAATGAACCGTAACACTGACACTGATTGGGACATAAGGTCATCTCTCTCGTGCTCTTTTGGCTGAATGGTAGTAAATCCCTGCAGCCAGGTTCTGAAATATGGTGTTCTTCCCAGAACAGTAGATGATGTTATAGCAGGAGAGTAATGTCCATGGTTTTGGAATGAGATGTTGTTCAACATAAGGGCTGCAACTAACGTGTATCTTCAGTATCGATTGATTTCTTGGTTGATAAAAGGTCAAGTCTGTACTTGTCTTGTCTTGTTAGTCCAAAACCCATTACTTTAATAATGAAGCAATTATCAAAATAGTTTGTGATTATTTTTCTGTCGATCGACTGAGTTGCAGCTCTATGTTGGAAAAATGCATAATAATAATATAATGCATAAATTTGATGTTTGTGTTTTTGGTTAACATTTATGTTGTCATATCTGCGGTGTTGCAGGTACAAGCCTCCCAGCACAGATGCTAATCCCACACTGGAGGACCCGACGCCCGACTACATGAACCTACTCGGCATGATCTTCAGCATGTGTGGACTGATGCTCAAGGTGACACACACACACACACACACACACACACACACACACACACACACACACACACAACCTCTTATCGCTCCCTTGGCCTCTGTGTATCCGCACTAAAGGGGTGTTGCCCCTGAATGGTAGACCTTGGTCCTGCCCAGTCGTTCCATTTAGAAGATTAAAGGTAAACTCACCTGTTCAGATGAAAGGATGAAGAGCATCTGTCGACTTTGAGCTCTACGGACACAATGAACAACACAGAGGGGACAGCAGCTCACAGTCCAACAGTGGATCATCGGTTTACTTGATTGTCTGTCCATCAACTAAGAACTACTTTTACTTGTTGGGTGGTGATGGCCTAGTGTTCTGGTGTTCCAAACAGAACACCAGAAGGTCATGAGTTCAATATCAGGCTGCCACCATTGTACCCCTGAGCAAGGTACTTAACCCTGAGCTGCTCTAGGGAGACTGTCCCTGCACTTAGTTCACTGTAAGTCGCTCTGGATAAGAGCGTCTGCTGAATGACCTGTGATGTAAATAGCTGGACAACACTATAGTTGATAAATGTCGTTCACAAGTTTGTGTGTGTGTGTTTCAGCTGAAGTGGTGTGCCTGGATCGCAGTCTACTGCTCTTTCATCAGTTTTGCAAACTCCAGAAGCTCGGAGGACACCAAACAGATGATGAGCAGCTTCATGTGAGTTTACGGCACCACGTGTTTGTACATACAGGAAGTTGTGCATCACACTAATGTCTCCCCACTTACAATACCTGAATCCTGTCGCATCTCTGCACTGCAGCGTTTCATGAGGGAAAAGTGATTTTACTTTACATTTCTATCTTATTGTGTCTAAACTGAAGCTTGGAGAAAATTTAATATTGTAGTTGACTGACTTTCAGTGGAATCTTGAAGACATGATCACGTTATTGTTTTAAAGCCGCAGTTAGTGCCGCCATAAGTCGATCGACAGAAAAATATTTGTGCACTATTTTGATAATCGAGTAATCATTAAAGTAAGTTTTCACTCAGAAATATCAGAACATGCTGTTTTCTGCCTCAATGAAGATTTTCTGTTTTTTTTTTTAAATCAGTTTTATAATCATATTTAAAACGTCTTTGGGTTTTGGACAAAACAATACGATAACAAAAGTCACCTTGTCCACATTAATGATTCTAAGCAAACTGTAATTAAAACTGAACATATTTAGTTATTAAAAGTGTTACGTTTGTGAATACATTTGCATATATTTCATAATAGCACAACACATTTAATCACATTGATTTATTTGATGTCGCATATATTTGCTATATGTTGATATCACAATAACGTTCTCGTCAGAATCCTGATATTGAAGCATTTTGATCAGAGCGAGGCTGCTTCTCTGCTAATCTAATGTCTCTGTGCACTCGGTGCACTCTGTGTACTCGGTGAACTCTGTGTACGCTGTGCACTCTGTGTACGCTGTGCACTCTGTACGCTGTGCACTCTGTATACTCTGTACTCGGTGCACTCTGTGTACTCTGTACTCGGTGCACTCTGTGTACTCTATACTCTACTCGGTGCGCTCTGTGTACTCTGTGCTCTGTGCACTCTGTATACTCTGTACTCTGTGCACTCTGTATACTCTGTACTCTGTGCACTCTGTGTACTCTGTGCACTCTGTGTACTCTGTGCACTCTGTATACTCTATGCACTCTGTGTACTCTGTGTACGCTGTGCACTCTGTGCACTCTGTGTACTCTGTATACTCTGTGCACTCTGTATACTCTGTGCACTCTGTATACTCTGTACTCGGTGCACTCTGTGTACTCTGTACTCGGTGCACTCTGTGTACTCTATACTCTACTCGGTGCGCTCTGTGTACTCTGTGCTCTGTGCACTCTGTATACTCTGTACTCTGTGCACTCTGTATACTCTGCACTCTGTGCACTCTGTGCACTCTGTGTACTCTGTGCACTCTGTGTACTCTGTGCACTCTGTATACTCTATGCACTCTGTGTACGCTGTGCACTCTGTGCACTCTGTGTACTCTGTATACTCTGTGCACTCTGTATACTCTATGCACTCTGTGTACTCTGTGTACGCTGTGTACGCTGTGCACTCTGTGCACTCTGTGCACTCTGTGTACTCTGTGTACTCTGTATACTCTATGCACTCTGTATACTCTGTGCACTCTGTATACTCTGTGCACTCTGTGCACTCTGTATACTCTGTACTCGGTGTACTCGGTGCACTCTGTGTACTTTGTGTACTCTGTGTACTCTGTGTACTCTGTGAACTCTGTACTCTGTGCAGTCTGTACACTCTGTGTACTCTGTGTACTCTGTGTACTCTGTGCACTCTGTGAACTCTGTGAACTCTGTGCAGTCTGTACACTCTGTATACTCTGTGCACTCTACTCTGTGTACTCTGTGCACTCTGTATACTCTGTGCACTCTGTATACTCTGTGTACTCTGTGCACTCTGTATACTCTGTGTACTCTGTGCACTCTGTATACTCTGTACTCTGTGTACTCTGTGTACTCTGTATACTCTGTGCACTCTGTGTACTCTGTACTCTGTGCACTCTGTATACTCGGTGCACTCTGTGCACTCTGTGCACTCTGTGTACTCGGTGCACTCTGTGCACTCGGTGCACTCTGTGCACTCTGTATACTCTGTACTCTGTGTACTCTGTACTCGGTGCACTCTGTGCACTCTGTGTACTCTGTACTCGGTGCACTCTGTGTACTCTGTACTCGGTGCACTCTGTGTACTCTGTACTCGGTGCACTCTGTGTACTCTGTATACTCTGTACTCGGTGCACTCTGTGTACTCTGTGCTCTGTGTACTCTGTGTACTCTGTGCACTCTGTATACTCTGTGTACTCAGTGTACGCTGTGCACTCTGTATACTCTGTGCACTCTGTGTACGCTCTGTGCTCTGTGTACTCTGTGCTCTGTGCACTCTGTATACTCTGTGCACTCTGTATACTCTGTGCACTCTGTATACTCTGTGCACTCTGTATACTCTGTGCATTCTGTATACTCGGTGCACTCTGTGTACTCGGTGTACTCTGTGCACTCTGTGTGCACTTGGTGTACTCGGTGTGCTCTGTGCACTCGGTGTACTCTGTATACTCTGTGCTTTGTGCACTCGGTGCACTCTGGATTCATGTTAAAGTCTTGCATTATTCATCTTTAAATCTGTAGGTTAGACTCTCTTCTGTCTGCCGCTGAGCTGAGCCAACTCTAATGTCCAAAAGCTTTTAACTGTGACCTCCAGCGGTGCTACATTTCTATCTGCTTATAAGAGAGTACTACAGTCGGGCACTTGTCCAGGAGCCGCAGACAGTTCTGCAATGAGGAAAAACCTTCTGGTCAATTGTCTAGATGTGGTTGTATTAAAGACGAGCTTGATGCACTCCTGGTTAGTAACGCAAAATGTTTGGCTCAGCAAGTAATGTCAGAGAATGAACTGAATGCACCAGCCGTGTGTGTAAAGCAGCTGGTTCAAGGCCAGTCTTGGGACATGGATGATGTAAGTATCCCGTGTTGTTGAACAGGAGAGAGAGGAGGACACGCATGTCACATCAGCCCACAGATAACTTCTTTATACCTGCGTCAGAGCTAATTCGACCGGTGCTCATTGTTTCATAAAAGCCAAACTTGTCAGCAAAATATCTGGTTGAATAATTAAAAAGCCAACTGGAGTGCGTTTCTGCTTCATAGGCAAGAAGTATTTTTTTTTTTATGTCACACCAGCAAAGCTGCTGAACCACAACAAATACAAACGGGACAAAACATTAAGTAAGCAAAACCGTTTACACCTCGATTTAAAATGCCGTCTGGTTCACGTCATGCTGATGCTGGAGAACGGCTAACATGCTGAACGCTAGCTGTACTGTAGAAACACGTTTAATAAGTTACTCCGTCATCAGGCATCATCTTAACATCGGGTAGGAATACGTTATCCACTCGTTATCAATACATTGGCTGTAGGATTCACCGTCAGCCGACGTAGCCTATATCTAACGTACCTCTAACGTAGTCACGTAGTTATTCACGCAGGTATTTACGTACTATATTTATGTAGGTAAATATTCACGTATATATTCCGTATTCACGTATGTCTAACGTAACGTCTGCATATCTTATGAAGCACACATCAGGTACGTCCGGTAATTTTGAACATGCACAAAACATCAGCGTTCAACAACGTACACCAGCGTAACACCGCCTGCTCTTAACTAACACTACTTATACCTTACCTTATATCAACGTACACCAGCGTAACACCACCTGCTCTTAATGAACTACTACTTATACCTTACCTTATATCAACGTACACCAGCGTAACACCACCTGCTCTTAATGAACACTACTTATACCTTACCTTATATCAACGTACACCAGCGTAACACCACCTGCTCTTAATGAACACTACTTATACCTTACCTTATATCAACGTACCCCAGCGTAACACCACCTGCTCTTAATGAACACTACTTATACCTTACCTTATATCAACGTACACCAGCGTAACACCACCTGCTCTTAATGAACACTACTTATACCTTACCTTATATCAACGTACACCAGCGTAACACCACCTGCTCTTAACTAACACTACTTATACCTTACCTTATATCAACGTACACCAGCGTAACACCGCCTGCTCTTAACGAACACTACTTATACCTTACCTTATATCAACGTACACCAGCGTAACACCGCCTGCTCTTAATGAACACTACTTATACCTTACCTTATATCAACGTACCCCAGCGTAACACCACCTGCTCTTAATGAACACTACTTATACCTTACCTTATATCAACGTACCCCAGCGTAACACCACCTGCTCTTAATGAACACTACTTATACCTTACCTTATATCAACGTACACCAGCGTAACACCACCTGCTCTTAATGAACACTACTTATACCTTACCTTATATCAACGTACACCAGCGTAACACCACCTGCTCTTAATGAACACTACTTATACCTTACCTTATATCAACGTACACCAGCGTAACACCACCTGCTCTTAACGAACACTACTTATACCTTACCTTATATCAACGTACACCAGCGTAACACCACCTGCTCTTAATGAACACTACTTATACCTTACCTCATATCAACGTACACCAGCGTAACACCACCTGCTCTTAACGAACACTACTTATACCTTACCTCATATCAACGTACACCAGCGTAACACCACCTGCTCTTAACGAACACTACTTATACCTTACCTTATATCAACGTACACCAGCGTAACACCACCTGCTCTTAACGAACACTACTTATACCTTACCTTATATCAACGTACACCAGCGTAACACCACCTGCTCTTAACGAACACTACTTATACCTTACCTTATATCAACGTACACCAGCGTGTTGCCGATATTTTGTATACGCCATATTTTTGTATCTTATTCATTCGTTGGGTATTCGTCTGATACATTGTGTATTAGTAAGTGATACTCTATCAACAGGTTAGACATGCGTATCTGTATACGTTCACTTTTACGATCCGATGAAAAGTTGGACGTATTTGGACTCTGACAAACTTTCATATACGCCAGCATACGTTTCTGTCATACGGAGATGTGTGACAGGGTCTTAACATCGCTCTCGTTCCCAACGGGAACTTTTCCTTTGGATTATTGCTGCAGCACTATGTAGTTTTGAACACAACATTCAAGCTAAGGAAGCAAAATGTTGACGTTTTCCGTGCTTTCTACAGGCTTTCCATCTCAGCTGTTGTGATGTCCTACCTCCAGAACCCACAGCCAATGTCACCGCCATGGTAACCAAGGGCCAATCACAGAAGAGCAAGTGAATCGTGGATGCTGGAGTTAACAGCTGATTGGCCCCCCTGGCCACCATTAAGGAAAAACAGAGACAGAAAGGAAGATAATATGATAGAGGAGGAGAGGAAACAGATGCCCGGGAGCGGCGGACGTAAAGAGGACGCTACGGCAAGACGGAGAGATCAATGTTCTCAAGTTATTCTCTTTTTATCCTTTTCTAACTTTATTTGTTAATGAAAACTTTAAATATGCACTGTTTGGCTGATCTGTTGCAGGATGTCTTTAAATAAAGTTGCACAATTTTAAAAGGAACTACTTGCATTAATTTGTCTTTGGAAAAACGTGTTATCACATTTAAAGTTACATTATTTACTCGTATAGCGTAACCTGTAAATACTGTTTGTGTCAAATTACAACTGGGATTCTCATATTTCTGAGAGCTTCTGACTTCTGTAAATAACTTCATATATGTAACTGAAGTTATCAGTTCAATACAGTTTACTTTATTTAAGCAGATAAATCGCTCAGTATTGCTTCTCTACATATATTAAAACAAACAATAAGGCACATGGAGCAGATGGTGCCATCTATTAACACTAGTTTTTATTTATGACTTGAACGCTTCATGAAGCCCGTCTCACAGTAAATCACGAGATTATATAAAGGTAGTTTTCAGTCTTGAATATCAGATATGAAGTTGCTCAAAGGTAAAAACAAATACACATTTGATTCCTTTTCATTTACAGAATTCTTCCTTATTGAAGTCTTGTGTGAGCTTTCATGTCCTTTGTAGTGCACACAACCGCAGGCGTCGGTCTGGTGAGAGGGTTCCCTTCATCTTCTCTGTCTGGTACACACACACACACACACATACACACACACACACACGTATATCCCCCTCCAGCCTCTCGTCTAGTAAGGGCACTGCTCTTTCTGCTCTACAACACACACACACACACAGCTTTAACTGTGTGTGCGTGTGCATGCTGATGAAGCTGGGGAGTCAGCCGGATGTGAGACTGATTTAGTGATTTAGTAACAAACACGGTAACTCATGTCTCCCCAGGCCGGGCTCTGCTGCAGCTCCTCTGGCTGCTTGGCTTGCAGCCACCATGTCAGCAAACTCCAGCTTGTTTCCTCCTGAGTTTGTGCTAACTCTCCTTTTTGGGGAGCACTTAAACACCTCCCATTATCCCATTGTTGTGTTTTTTTTAATTCTGACTGCCCCAGTCATAAAGCTGAATTTGTTGTTGATTGCTATCAGAGAAAGAGGATATTGAATGTGTCCCGAGTCAGCAGTTATCATCTACATTGATCGTTGGGCTGCATCATTTGGATATTAAAAACTGTCACAGTTTGCTGAATGTATATTTTAAGTTCAGTGGGTGACGACGGGCTGGAGGCGATTTTAATTAAATCTAATCTCCATATTCTGCTGTGCTGAATCTCAGCAGAGTGTAGAGAGACTACTATGAAACACACTCCTTCTCACTCGGCAACACTAGAGGGCACAACAGCTTCACATGTGAGTGAGTCTCTAATGAATGAGTCCGGCCTCCACTAATTAGTCTGTCGATGAAAGGTGTTAAAACTCTATTAGAAGGATGTTTCCCCTCTTAAACCTCTCGTGGTTGAACTGAAAGGCATCAGGAATAGCTTTTAAAAATCTGTTTATTTACATTTCCACTTTTAACATGCATTCAAATAAACATATTGAATATTTTTACACTTTAAATCAATGAATCAACTTGAATCAATAAGGACAACAGTTAAACAAACTGCTCCAGCATTAGACTCTCATGGGTCATTCCAACTCAAGTCAAGGGGTGTCCCAGTAGTTCACACAGAGAAGATTATCAAAGTAAATAAGAAAAGATATCCAGACTTTCTTAAATTCATCATTATTGCTCCTAAAAGGGACAGTGTGTAGGATTTGGAGACATCTAGTGTTCAGGTTGCAGATTATAACTCAACTGAACTCCGCTCCGCTCACCCCTCCCGTTACAAGACGTCCTTGCCCCATGCAGAGCCAGAGACTGGTTTGTCCGCTCTGGGCTACTGTAGACATGGCGGACTCTGTGGAAGACGACCTGCTCAATATGTAAATATGAAGCGCTCATTCTAAGGTAACACAAGCCCAATGGTTATCAGTTTCAGGTGATTATACACTGATGAAAACATAGTTATGAACATTATTTTCCATTTCTGCTAATAGATCCCCTAAATATTTTGCACTGGCCCTTTAAGATGAATCATTATATCCCTGATCCTGACATGGGATGGAGGTTATGGGCTCTTCCAGTTTAAAAGTATTGGGCGTCGGGATAATAAGGAAGTTTGATGACCAGGTTATTAAAGATGTGGGTCATTTGAATGGCATTATTAATTGTATAATTATTTTCTTGGTTGTGTAGAATTGAAAAGTGCATTTAGATTTCTTCTGCCTAGTTATGCAGTCTATGTGAGTCCCCTGGCTCCTGCAGGAAGATGTGAATGTCTCTTCTGGGAGATAATCTCCAATGTCACCTATTAAACATAATTGTCACATCTGTCATTTGAGTCAGGGTGTGTTTGTTAGTCAGGAAGCAGGTCACACTCTGCTTTTAAGAACAAGTATACTCCAAAATGGTGCATCACAAGGAGAATGTTGACCAGACATAAAGCTCAAAGTCTCTGAGTAGATATACGGATGTATTGCACATTACCTTGTCAGGTTAACCGGAGCTACTTGAAAATGAAGACATATTTGATGTGACAACTTGCATTTAAGATGAATAAAGGTTAACATATGTAGACTTTAGATTAACCTATAAAATGTCATTAACAAAACGCATTTTATTAGAATTCTGCTTAAACCTGCATTCTCTTTAATATCCAGCAGGGGGCGACTCCACTCATTGCAAAAAGAAGTCAGATTATATAGAAGTCTATGAGAAAATGACCCGACGTCTCACTTGTTTATTACCTCAGTAAACATTGTATGGTTATAGTTTGGGTATATTTTATGGTTTCAAGTCTTCAATTCAATACAACATGATGTTCATTAAGTAATTTAAGGTCCCATTTAGTGTAAAATAGACGTCTTAGAACTTGATGGCTTGAACTCTGAACTCGAAGTCCACAAACCAATGGGTGTCGTGAAACTCACACAATCTTTGAGCAAACCATCACTGACCTCTCTGATTCAATAGGGGTCAAAGGTCAAAATCTAGAAGGTGAATAGAAGGAGTTTTTCCTTGTCAGCTACAAGGGTCTCAAGGACAGAAGGTGTCGTATGCAGTACCGATTTTAAATCCCTCTAAGGCTAATTTGTAATATTGGGCTGTAAAATAAAATTTGATTGATTGAACATTTTACAGCCTGTAATTAAAGGAAAGCAAATGTTGATGGGTACACGTTGCTTAGATGGCCTTAGCAACACTTGAACAGTGGCAGGGTCAAGGAAAAAGCAGCTTGAACTCAAAATCAACAGGCGGACCTTTTAGACTCTTAGACTTCACAGTGCTTTACCTTCAGGCGGTGTCTGTACGACACCATGCAAGGTGCCGACGCTCGTTTCTCGTGTAGATGCTGAAAGGTTTCAATGTCAGACAGAACTCTTTATCAGAACAATACCGGTCACTCATCGAATCAGCACATTGCATCCTGGACAAGAATCATCAAGCATGCAACCAAAATCAAGACCCTTCATCAGTCCTCGCAGCTCCTGCCACCAGACAGCTGCTTCACAGCACCTCTGTCCGAATAGAGAACTCACACAAACTCTTTAATTCACACGGCAATATCCATTTATACAAGGTCAAATACATGTCCACATGCTCCTATTTATTTATGGAGTTGTTTGTTTTAATGTCATTGTATGCGAGTCTTACATGAGTGTATGTTTTCATGTGGTTTGTGAGCCCTACGACGATTTTATATCATAAAGTGATAGACAATAATGTTTTTTGAATCTTGAAGTGTTTACTGGCTCTGTAGCCTCAACACTGCACCATGTGTCATTTGTCAGTGTGTGTACTAGTGCCTGTGTGTGTGTGTGTGTGAGTGTGTGTTTGTGTGTGCTTGCTGAACCCCGTTAAGTCCCTGCAGTACAACAACCCGGTTGTTTTCTGTGTCCTCAAATGAGGTTAAACGGTATTGTACCTCTGCAATATTTGAATCCCGTGTGTGTGTGTGTGTGTGTGTGTGTGTGTGTGTGTGTATGTGAGAGAGAGAGAGAGAAAAAGTGTATGTTTGGCTACAGGCTTTAATTTTCAGGAGCAAGGTGTTATTATTGGATGTGAACACCAGCGCTGTTGGTGGGAAGATGCTGAGTCGGGTATCCTTTGGCACACACACACACACACACACACACACACACACACACACACACACACACACACACACAATAGAGACGCTTGCTACATAAAATGATACACAAAGACTGAAAATCCTTACAGAAGCGCTAACACATGCACACATTGTTAGTGTGCACGGCAGTGTCACCTGTATTATCAGGTGAGATTTTAAAGGAAGAAGTCTGATCCCTGTGACATTGGTCCTGCAGCTTCAGCGTAGTTGCTTAAAATGATCCTAATATTTTCTATCGCACTCTTAATACCCTTTAATACACACACCTGTAACCAAATACAATGTATATGTATTTTAATATTCATACTGTGATTATATTAGCAATTATAATAGTAGATTGCCGTCTTTATGATGTGTTGTGGTGATAGATAGATGGTTGGATTCAGCATTTGCATCTAAATGTATTGTTTTAATTTAATTTGAAGTGAATATGATAATAGTGTGACAGTTGTCTAAACCTGTTAATGTTGTTTGTATTTTTTTATGTTGTCCTCTTGGCAAGGTATCTCTTGAAAACGTTCAATAAAAGGTAAATGATGTAATGTTTTCCACAATGGCCAAGTCAGATATTATATTACGGCAGACAACTGTCCTTGTATCTTCTATTTGGACAATAACATTAGTAAATTGGTCTTTATAAGGAAGAATGACATGATCTACCTTCTTATTTATGTTCTCTACTGACTCCTGAAACTGCACACGGAAAAATGATATACATCATCCATCAACTGCACTGTCTTTGGTGAATGTGCTTGTAAAGTTGTTGCACCCTCAGAGCCACCTTAAAGCAGATGGAGTGATATGATATATATTGATAACTAATCATTAATGTGACTATAATGACGAAGTGGATAAAGGCAAATAACATAGAACAGTCTGGTGAGTTCAGAAAGTTACACCACCTTACTGATGCAGCCTTTAAAAATAGGAAAATATATACCAGAGAGAGAAAGAGAGAGGGAGAGAGTGTGTGTGAGAGAGAGGGAGAGAGAGGGAGAGAGTGTGTGTGTGAGAGAGAGAGAGAGAGAGAGAGAGAGAGAGAGAGAGCGAGCGACAGAGACAGAGAGAGACAGAGAGAGAGAGAGAGAGAGGGAGAGAGTGTGTGTGAGAGAGAGAGAGAGAGAGAGAGCGAGCGACAGAGACAGAGAGAGACAGAGAGAGAGAGAGAGAGAGAGAGAGAGAGAGAGAGCGAGCGACAGAGACAGAGAGAGACAGAGAGAGAGAAAGAGAGAGGGAGAGAGTGTGTGTGAGAGAGAGGGAGAGAGAGGGAGAGAGTGTGTGTGTGAGAGAGAGAGAGAGAGAGAGAGAGCGAGCGACAGAGACAGAGAGAGACAGAGAGAGAGAGAGGGAGAGAGTGTGTGTGAGAGAGAGAGAGTGTGTGTGAGAGAGGGAGAGAGAGGGAGAGAGTGTGTGTGTGTGTGTGTGAGAGAGGGAGAGAGAGAGAGAGAGAGAGAGAGAGAGAGAGAGAGAGAGAGGAGAGAGAGAGAGCGAGGTAGAGAGAGACCAACATAGAGAGAGAGAGAGTGTGTGAGAGAGAGGGGAGAGTGTGTGTGAGAGAGAGTGAGAGTGAGAGAGACAGAGAAAGTGTGTGTGAGAGAGAGAGAGAGAGAGAGGGGGGGGGAGTGTGGTGTGTGAGCGAGAGAGAGGGAGAGAGGAGAGAGAGAGTGTGTGTGTGTGTGTGTGTGTGTGAGGTCACTGTATTTGGCATGGCAGGCCTTGTTTGTGGCCATCAGAAAGCCATTTTAATTAACGAGAGAGGAACACACACACACACACACACACACATTTGTGCAGCGCTCACCAATAACACTGTTGCCAGAAAGATTCTGCTCTCTAATTGCTTCCGATTTCTTTCTCTCTCACGAAGAAGGAATAGTGAAGTGGGAGATGGAAAGAGAGAAAGTGAGGAGAGATTGCAGTAGGACAGTGAGGGATGGAAGGAGGTAAAGAAGAGCAAAGAGAAGGAAGGGGTGACTTACAGTTTGCAGTGAGGTGGAGGAAGAAAGGGATACGGCCAGAGGTAAGAGAAGGGGAGTGGAAGAGACTGTGTCAGAAGAAGTGAGGGAGAAAGAAAAATCCATGAAGATGAGGAGGAGAAGACAAAACAGAAACAGAGAAAGAAAACAAAACAGAAAGAAACTGCAGAGAGGTGAAGAAATGGGAGGAAACGAGAGAGAGGGACACACACACACACACGCACACACACACACACTCACACACATAGAGCATAGAGGGATTGTTACCTTCTGCTTTCAGCAGGTTGTTAGGCCAGCAGAGTGTGTGTCTGCTGAATAATAGATGGTGCAGGGTAGCATGTAGCCTGAAGACACACACACACACACACACACACACACACTCACACACACACACACACACACACATACACAGAGCATTGTGCGCTGCATAAGGTTACTGTAAATTGATTTGCAACACAATCCAGCAAGTTGTCCATACTGTGGTTACTTTGCCCACAGAATGGAAGCATGTTAGCGACGTGCTAACTTCCGCATCTTAAATAAACAATAAAGTAGATGAGGATTGGATAAAAGCAAAACATCTTAAATATTAAAGCAAAAGACAAAGTGGCTCAGAAACAGGATTGGTGAAGCAGATCAGCCACTGCACTTGCTGTTGATATGAAGATTGATGCACTAATTCAACATCATTGCAGGAATCTCAGCGGTCAAGATCCAGACCAAGAACAGCCGTGTGTTCAAATGTTGCAGAGAAATGTGAACATGAAACATGCAACATGAAATATCCAGATCCAGAAATCCATTAATGACCGAAAACACTAAGAAATAACTGAATTTTAAGCTTTAAACTTAAGCTTTCAAGTCTGCAGGAAGTCTGACAGCAGACGAGTCCAGTTCGAGTCTCAAGTTTGACTTTGATGTCGACAACTTACACATTTCTTGAGACGTCCCTACCGACATGACTCTGTACAGTACAGACATGCTGACAGATTGCTATATGGGCTGTAAGACAACACTTAGGGTGCGTTGAACACAACACACAAAATAATGCACGATTTCAACAACACACAAGATATTAACAAGCTAAAATTCCCTAAATCAAAGCCAGAGTTTTTGTGCCAAGTTTTGCTCCCAGAAGACATCTGGGTTCGTTCTTCTGAGTTTCCAGCGCTGCATTGTCAACAAGTCGGTGTGTGCGTTGTGTCTGCCAGTCAGCACGTGCGCTGTAGTTCAGCGTCTTGTTAGTGTGTACTGCTCAGACCAACCTGTCTCATCCTCTCACGTCAACCAGCAGACTCTCACACACACGCGCGCAGAGGCCGTCCTCCAGGCAATAGTGTCAATGTCAACGTTGCATCTGGTAAACACGACAATAGACACGTATTCCCACCACACACTCACACACGCACACACACACACACACACACACACACACACACACACACACACACACACACACACACACACACATACAGACGGACACACACATACAGGCTAACAGGATAATGACTGGCCAATTAGGCACAGGCTTGATCTGTCTGGATGTATCCAGTCATCTTAGCCCCTCCAGCGGCCATTACTCAGGCATGGGCACACACACACACACTTGACTGGATGGAGCTCTGTGAAAAGCTGGCTGCTCTACCAGGCGACCTCTGTGAGTCAGCCTGGTGTGTGTGTGTGTGTGTGTGTGTGTGTGTGTGTGTGTGTGTGCGTGTGTGTATGTGTGCGTGCATTTCATTGTCACACAGCTTTGATAAACTGATAACTTAACTTAAATATGATATGGAAACCTGTTCTGACGCTCTGAAGTCTTGAATTCTGGAACGGACTTTGAGAAAGTATCTAACGTATAACTTCATAAGTTTGTGATCACGTGAAAAGTCCTTTGTAAAGATTAGGAAATATACTAACAAAGTGTTTATTACATGTCTTTGTTACACTTGGTGTGTGTGCATCAACATGACTGTGCTCCTTGTAGTTTCTGAGACTTGTTATTCTTCATTTAGTCTTTGCACTCATTGGACTCTGTTCCTCCTTCATCGGACTCTGTTCCTCTTTCATCGGACTCTGTTCCTCCTTCATCTGACTCTGTTCCTCTTTCATCGGACTCTGTTCCTCCTTCATCGGACTCTGTTCCTCTTTCATCGGACTCTGTTCCTCCTTCATCGGACTCTGTTCCTCCTTCATCGGACTCTGTTCCTCTTTCATCGGACTCTGTTCCTCCTTCATCTGACTCTGTTCCTCTTTCATCGGACTCTGTTCCTCCTTCATCGGACTCTGTTCCTCCTTCATCGGACTCTGTTCCTCCTTCATCGGACTCTGTTCCTCTTTCATCGGACTCTGTTCCTCTTTCATCGGACTCTGTTCCTCTTTCATCGGACTCTGTTCCTCCTTCATCGGACTCTGTTCCTCTTTCATTGGACTCTGATGAATAAATGGCGTTCCCATGTGAAGACTAAATATAGAATGATAAGAAAACAGGGTTTGACCGATGTTGGACATTTCTTATGATTTGTGCTTCTAACAAAGGATATTCATAATATCAGCTGCGGGCACGAAGGGTTTGAATGAAATGATGTCATCGCTGCTCTTCTGCTGCGTCGGACCGTCAGAGAGCAGAAGCATGTGTAATGTGTTGTGTCTGTCTGTTTAGAAAACTGTGAGTTAATAAGCCACATGCAGCAGTGACACGCACATAAAGGGACAAGACGCGTTTAAATACAGCGTACAAGTCAGCTACTGTAGTGAAGTGTATTTACAAAGACCTTAAAACAAACAGATGAGTCACTCGGCTCTGCAGCGAAACCACAGAAACAAAAACACAACACGTCTTTTTATTCCTTTATTATCTGACACAATGTGTTTTGAACTTTGACGTAAGACTTTTGACCGACAGAATATAAAATGCAATTTTTGAAAATGTCATAACTTGCGAATCTAGAAGCATTTAATGCAATTGTACCTTTTTATTAGACGGTTTGACATTCGAGAGCAAGAGAACGATATGAAGAGACAGAGAACGAGACGGAGACGAATGTCTCGAATGTCCCAGCAGCCTGCTGCGGCCTACATGTTGAGCAGGAGCAGCAGTTGCTTGTCTGGACTGTGATTGATTACACTGTACATGTGCATGAGATGTATGTGCATGAGATGTGTATGTGTGTGTGAGCGCTACTTGTTGGTGATCTTGGCCTTAACTTCAGCTGCACTCCTTTTGAATGGATGATCCTAACCACCATCATTGCAAACTGCATCGTCCTGGCTCTGGAACAGCATCTTCCTAATGGAGACAAGACACCTCTGTCTGAACGACTGGTAACACACACACACACACACACACAGATGAATCCTCACGGGGGATGACATTTTCACTTACATAAGAAACTATTTCTAAGGCTATACCGAGGATTCAAAATTTCGAAGCTTTATTCATAACATTGAAATCAACATTGGCAGCGTGTTTTCTCCACGTCTATCCTTTCTGTTTGAAGCACATGTTTGTGCACAGTTGCAGAAAAAGATTTGACTACACTGATATTATTAGTCATTTCGAATTTATTTAATCCGATTGTATTCAAGTTTTTCCTTATTTTTATGGTAATTGAGTCGTAAAAAAAATAAATTTGAAGTTTCATTCGAAAACGTCAATCGAAGCTTTGAATGTAACAACGATAAACAAACTGTGAAAAGAAAATGACCCACAATCTGCGTTTATCACATCACTTCCTATCGCCACTGAATGTACCCCTAACCCCCCCGCAGGAGGAGACGGAGCCCTACTTCATCGCCATCTTCTGTTTTGAGTCGGGGATAAAGATCCTGGCTCTGGGTTTTGCGTTACATAAGGGCTCCTACCTGAGGAACGGCTGGAACGTCATGGACTTCGTGGTCGTGCTCACCGGGTGAGTCCTCACTCATCACTTTTTATACTTGCTGTTGTTATTTTCGGTCTTTTTTTGTTTTACCTGCAGGAAATATTGTTTACTTGTATATTATTTATATGAGTTTTACATTTCATTTGTATTTCTACGTTTCTACTTGTTGTGCCTGATGTGTACGATGTGTTTCCATGGGGAGATGTCCTCTAAGACTTCACGCGGCTGTAACTTGTTGTATCAACGTCTCTTTATCCTATAATCTGATGCTCATTGTTTAATGTTCTTTTTTTTTTTTTTGAAACATTGAGAAGTTATCTGCTTTTACCAAGCTGTGTGTGTGTGTGTGTGTGTGTGTGTGTGTGTGTGTTATGTAAATATGCCTGCCTGAGCGAGAAAGGGGGAAAGGGTGGAGATGGTAAGAAGATATAATGTTTGTAGAAGATAGAAGATACACACACACACAGTCCAATTGACGAAATTGGTGATGTTAACGTTATAGATGTAAGTTATTAGATGTAAGTTAAGATTGAATCCTTACTCTCAGTGTGTGTGTGTGTGTGTGTGTGTGTGTGTGTGTGTGTGTGTGTGTGTGTGTGTGTGTGTGTGTCTGTGTGTGTGTGTGTGTGTGTGTGTGTGTATGCATCTTATAGTAGCATGACTTCTTCTCTTTTCTGATCTCAAACACACTCACACAGACTCAGCGGAGGTCTGGTTTGACAAAGTGTACGCGTGTGATCAGGGCCCACTCCCCCTCAGTCGCAAGCCTCCTTTAATGAGGACACACACACACACACACACACACACACACACACACACACACACACACACACACAGGATGGATCAGAGCAGCACTGCAGGGAGCAGCAACCAGGGCAAAGTGAAATGTCACTTCTCCAAGAGGTGGAGGAGCGGGTTTATTGTTATGGCAATATCTGAGAGAGTTAGCAGAGGTCTCTGTCTGTCTGTCTGTCTGTCTGTCTGTCTGTCTGTCTGTCTGTCTCTGTCTCTGTCTCTCTCTCTCTCTCTCTCTCTCTCTCTCTCTCTCTCTCTCTCTCTCGCTCTCTCGCTCTCTCTCTCTCTCTCTCTCTCTCTCTCTCTCTCTCTCTCTCTCTCTATACAGGTTTCCACTTAAATGGAACAAATAAAGGCCGTTTGTTTTTCAGTGTTTCAAGAGAAATCCTCATTATATTTAGTAGTTATAATCATTATTTGTTTTTTCTTTCTGTGACTGTTCAGTCACCGTCAAGAACGCTCAACGCTTCCTTCTCTCACAGCAACAGTCGGTACAGTCGGTAGGAAGAGAATTGAGGGAATGAGTATGGAAAGGATGAGAGCTTCATCGTCACCAGGTTTAAACTAACTGTGGGAGGTTTTAGAGACGCATTTTAAAGAGCACTTTCCATCCACCATCATCAAAACACCAAATGAGAGAATATCTTGTTCTACAGTGGAGTTCTGGAGACTTGTAGAATCTATGACGAGGACTTTGTGTTGGTTTCTTCCCTTTTTGCAAATCGATGGATCGGTAGAGAGACAGAAGAAACCCTGTGAGAGATTAAACCTCCGCTTGCCAGAGCAGCAGAAGAAGAGTAGAGCTGCACTACTGCAGCTAGAAAACAGAGGGAGGAAAAAGGAGGAGGTGGAAGAAGAAGAGGACACGTGACAATGTCTCTCTGTTCCCCTGGGCTCTGGATAACAGGACAGAGAGAGGGGGGGGGGGGTACAAGATGGGTTTGGCTGTTAAAGAAGGCGTGAGAGGGACGTAGAGCAGAGAGGAGGTAGACCACAGGAAGGAGGGAAGAGTGATGGCTTGGGGGGGCGAGGGAGGTGAGAGTGATGTATGGAGAGAGTTAGAGGGTTGGAGGGAGGATGGGAGGAGGAGGGAGGGCAAAGATGGAGATGAAATAAGGGGGGAAGGGAGAGAGAGGGAAATGAGAAAGAGCAAACGGCGAAAGGAGCCCGCTCAGAGAGGGAACGAGTGTGTGTGTGTGTGTGAGCGCTGCAGTAACCTGCTTTTCCCCGCTCCCTATGATCAATCACTCAGCACAGCCTATATAACACACACACACTGTGCTGTTACACACACACTCACACACATACACACACACACACACACACACACACACTGTAGTTCTGTATTTAGATCATGAATACACACGATTACCATGCATGGCCAATTATAGTCATATTTCAAGCATTCATGTTTATTCAAATAAAACATTTTAAAATGAATGCAAGGTTTCGGTTTGAACACAGAAGCCAGTTTATGTTTACAATGTTTCCTCGCAGTGTGTGTGTGTGTGTGTGTGTGTGTGTGTGTGTGTGTGTGTGTGTGTGTGTGTGTGTGTGTGTGTGTGTGAGAGAGAGAGAGAGTGTGTTCCTATCTATGTGAGGAACCATTTAAGACCTTGAGAACAAAGACGTTTTTTGGACGGATATCTGACTAATTAGCGACGTAGCTTGCCCTTCTCGTGAGCAGCGTAGCATTAAAGCGTAGTTGAAATTAGCTAGCTAGCTAGTAAATATATGAGCCTAACAAAGTTGTCGGGAGCGGATCCCCACCTTTCACGAAACAGAGAAGAGGAGAGAATGTTTATGCGTAAAGCAACGCAGTAGACACTGAAATGTGCACATAGATTAGGTAAATAACGTAAGTGTTTAGTTTATTTAATAGAAGAGCACCTATTTAATGTGAAAAGTGAATCTAAAAAAAATTATGTATATATAAAAAAATGTCTAATCAACCAGAGATTTTGCAACCCCCATGCAGTAACTCCGCGGACTCTGTTGAAGACCTCTGGTTAAGAGGGAAGTTAGCTTGTTGTAATTACTACAATGGCAGCGGTACACATCGACCTCTGACCATGCTACGTTGTTTTTAACGGGGATGTCCGTTCTACTCATATTCTATTTCTGTGATTCAGACTCTGTTTAAGTTTGAATCTTTTTGACATTGTAGGAAAACAAACTGCTTTACTAGATTTCCTGACTGATGTTGATCAGCCACTCTGTTCACCAACCCACTACTGGCAGAGTCCCATTACATTTGGTATAGCCTTTCATGGTTCACAATGTGATTGTTTACCTTTCATCTGGTGCTGGTGGTGTATTATAATCTGGATCCAGGACTCCAATGCATACACCAGGTTTGCTTCCACAGTAATAATTGATCCGTTGTGTCGTTTAGGTTTCCCCACAGCAGTGTCACATAGGTCTCCTTTTTGTTTTCTTGCAGTATTGTGGTTGCAGACTACTATGCCATAACCAAATCTATTGATACATACATGTCCTGGGCGGCTGTGGCTCAGGAGGTAGAGTCGGTAGGTCGGTGGTTCAATCCCCAGTCCTGCAGTCAGCATGTGTCCTTGGGCAAGATACTGAACCCCAAATTGCTCCCGATGGCCAACAGTGTGTGAGTGTGTGTGAATGGTTATCACTACTGACGAGCTGATGTGCTCCTTGTATGGTAGCCTCTGACTCTGTATGAATGTGTGTGAATGGGTGAATGACATGTGTTGTAAAGCGCTTTGAGTGATCGTAAAGTTTATAAAAGCGCTATATAAAAGCAGTCCATTTACCATTTACATGTGCACTGCAGGTCCACATTTCCATTTAAACAATAAAAAATGTCTGTATTTCTAAGAAATGTCCAGTTACTAATCACACTCCCTAAAGAATGACCTTTTCTGCAGTGTCACGATGCCAGTGTTTACATGTTGCACAGAAGATTCCTCCAAATCAAAGTAAATTCCCACATTCATGATCCCACTGTGATCATCCCTTTTGATTTTAATGACCCCATGGCCTTTGCTGCAGTCCCACCTTCAGGAAAAACTGTATGTTTAGCCCCACAATGCTCCAAGAATAGCTAAATCCTCATTGTTTGTTCCAACACTTTCACATTGGGGGTACGTCACGAACATTGCTGCATCCAGGCGCCGGTGCGACTCAGACTTTGAGTTTAGTTTGATTTTACGTGTTATAGTGTCGGCCTATCTCTTTTTCTCCTGTCTTGGTTTTTTGGAAGAGTGTGTGTGCTTGTGCTGTGCAAGTCGTGACTGAGAAGGCTTCTGCCACTGTGTTGTGAAGTGTGTGTGTGTGTGTGTGTGTGTGTGTGTGTGTGTGTGTGTGTGTGTGTGTGTGTGTGTGTGTGCGTGTGCGTGTTGACTTCATTCTTGGCAAACACACTGGAGAGAGAGATACTTGATGAGCGCAAGAATTAATGAGACAGAAAAAAGAGGAGAGGACACACACACACACACACACACCCACACACACACACACACACACACACACCCACACACACACACACTGACCAGTGTATTTAGTATTCAGGGATGACAGTCCATCGATTTTCAGTGCTGTGCTATGATGTCACACAGTAATCCAATCATGTACGGTAGACTCTGGGCAGTCAATGAGGACACCATAGACGTCCCTATGACTCTTTTAATGGATGTTCACAGACAGTAATCATCGGGCACTTTATGTTTTTAAACAGTAATACTTGAATGCATATTTTCTAGAATGAGTGGGTGAGATTACTAATTTTAAATATTTTTCACAAGTAATTACTGCTTTGAAATTATGAAACTGCAGCAAATACCTAACGAAACATTCCACCGAAAATATATATCTTGAGAATCACTTCTTGTAGACTTGAACGCTGTAACAAGTTTGCAGTTTGCTCTTTCTTGCCAGCCAGTGGCTTTAGTTGCAAACATGCTGCATTTTAACCGCTTGTCAAAATCAGATTATAGGAGCAGCACTTACTGCTGTTTGAAGGTATTTCCACAATCCTTTTAAAGACTTATCTAAACATCATCACGATCAGGGTGGTTCCTACTCCCACCAAATGTCCTGGCTCAATTTTATATATACCAAAATTATTTAAGTCATATTCGTATATTTTCGTACACATAAGCATAAATATTTCCTGCTAACCAGTCGCAACCTGAGAAGCCGGTTAAAATAAATAAATTTACACTTTTTCCAGATGGTGAGAGTGTTTGGATTTTAGAAATACCTTAAAAATAGCATTTAGTATTGTTAAATAACTTTCTGGGGTCATCTGGGATTTAAATAAAAAAAACTTATTATGGTAAAAACTTACCATAATGACTAGCATTTTATGATAAGGCTAGCATATCGTTATCATAAAGTTGGTTACCGAGGTTACCCAGCACAAGAATATAATCGAAACTATGATAATAGTATTTTGCAACTTGCGAATATTCGCCCTTAACAGCCAATGGGAGCCCTCCTTCTGGGGAAACATTAGTGCCAACTTGCTTCATAGTAAAAAAAACAACCAAGAGTTGGAATCAAGTAACAAATACATATTTCTTCGCTCATTTTCCTCCAAGCCCTCTCCTTTAGTTCTTTCCCTTCTCTGACGTCGAGTCGTAGAGCTCCGGGTGAAACAGACGGCGAAAATAAGTTTTCCGTCAATTTCAGAATCTCGGCACAGACGGGCTTTTACGACATAGGGTCACACGAATGTTTCGCTCAAGTTGAAACATCTTAACTCATCTATTTGCATCGCTCAGTGCACTTTTCTGAAATTATCTTTGTTCCTTTGCATTGACTTTGTATGTAACCACGTCACACGACGCTGTTGCTTTTGTTCTGAACACACACTTTAACACACACCTGAACACACACCTGAACACACACACCTGAACACACACACCTGCACACACACCTGAACACACACACCTGAACACACACCTGCACACACACCTGCACACACACCTGAACACACACCTGAACACACACCTGAAAACACACCTGCACACACACCTGCACACACACCTGAACACACACCTGCACACACACCTGAATACACACCTGCACTGCTACTGTGTGACAGGTTACATGATGATGCCTAAGATTTAAACTGCCTTTTTCTGTCTATTTTAAGAACAAACAGTGCAGGTGAGACACAGCCGAGTTTTGCGTCAGAAATACAGATATGTATCCAGCTGTACCGACTCGGGCCGTGAAGAATAGTTCAAGACAAAGCACATTAAGCCTGCGAAGCTTCTGACTGTGAATGAAACTTTAACTTTGTTGTGAATCAGGTCGCTCTCCAACACCAAATCTAAAATTAATTTAACACCATGAATTGGTACACACCGGTATTACAGTAAGTACAGTCCTCTGAGAGAACGCTGTATGAACATTGAGCGAGGAAATGAAGTGCAGCAGGGAGAGAAAATTGAGGTCACACAGAGAGAGAGAAGGGGAGAGTACCTGGCTGAAAATTGTCCCTTTGCCATCACTTCCATTATCATTATTGCTCTGCAGTCATTTACAGACTCATCACTCTCCTACACGTTCTCCTATACCCTCCAACTGTGTGCCCTGCTGGCTATCTGCTGCAGACGAACACACCACTCATGTAAAGGTTGTCAGGTTGCACAAGCATCGTAATGGTCGTATGTTTGATGCTCAATGAGCTGTTCTGATCTACAGACCAGGTGGAGGGGAGGATTCCAGAATATGAAGAGAAATCCTCCGTCAAGTACATTCGTTTCTGCACCAGGACAGGAAGTAGTTCGCACCATGGTTTACGAAAGGAAAGATGTTTAAACTGACTATAGTTTGTGAGAGGACATGAAGTGTATTGTTTAGAAGCGTAAAACAAGCTTTATGGAAGACCTTGTTGTTATAGGTGGATCGGTCCACATAGACAGTTCCCCACCAAACGTTGGTTTCTTTTAAACGTGACTGTGATTGTTCCCCAACCAAGAAGTTATTTTAACCCAAATCACGATCTTTTCTCTAACATTGGAAAAGTCGTTTTTGGAAGGCACAGACAAATTATGTATTCGTCATGGAAGTTCTGAGGACTTATTGATGGCGAGTCAAGCGCTGCGAGTTCAATGTACTCTGAGCACTTACAGTGGATAAACTGTGGGTGTCCTGTTACGCAGAAACCATCTGATCCAAAGCAGGTATTTCCTGTGGGGGAGATTAGACCTCAAACTGTTGCTCATCAACATTTTTTGGACTGTTGACAAATTCAATCTTGGATAGTTGAATCAGGGAGCCAATTAATATCTACCTGTGTGTGTTTGTCGGGTGGTGGTTCCTGGTAAACCATACTGCTGTCTTTGAATTAGAGGAGTTCAGAGATGACATGTCCCCTTAATAAAAACATTCAAGTTTTTGCTAAAAGCCTTCTTCAGTGTGTGGTGCTTCGTGCACACCCACAAACCCTTGTGGACAGAAATAGCGTGACAGACACAAACGAACACCTACAGACAGTGGGGTGCTAAAGTTCAGTATTAGACCAGTTTATCATCACACCCACAGTGTTGACAAGTCGTGCTCCTGTTTAAGTGTCCTTTAGCAATACACTTAACCTCAGCCTGAGCTCCGCCGCACTCTACCTGACTGTGACCTCCGACCTCTCCAGGAGATCTATAATGAGGTTTTCTCCTTAAGGGGTTCAAATACTGACAGTCTTCATCTGCGAGTTGCTAAATGTGTTTATGCAAAATAAAACAGAAATGTGCTTTAAATCCCCCAAAAATAGCTAAAAGAGGCTAAAAAGCTCCATCTGGCTGCAAAGTTGGGTGATAATTCTCAGTTAATGTTTCACTAGCGACCCCTTTCACATTGCATGTAATCTTTTGATGCATTGTTAATGCAATACAATCTTTTACTGGCGCTTTAATGTTTTGATTAGGAGCTGAAGTTTGGTGTGGGTCGTTCATTGGACGTCACAAATACAGATGTTGTGGGATTTGCCGCCTAAAACAACTGCAATGCCTCTAAAAACAGAAAACAACACGTACTTTACATTCAAACATTCAACTACATGACATGAGTCATGCACGCCAACACACACCAACACACTGAGAGGAAAGACAAACAAACAAGGACACAGAAGTCCAGACGTCGTGACCCCATGACGTCCAAGAGTCATGCTGGCAGGAGACGGAGGGACAGGTGGGCCAATCAGCCGGCCCGGTAGAGAGAGGGAGATATAGAGAGAGAGGTGAATGGAAAAACTGGAGAAGGATTAGAGACACAGGGAAGAATGACACGGGCGAACAGGAGGAAGATGAGTGTCAATGTATTTAAAGGACCGGGACAGAGCAGGACGCCGGAGGATTAGATCACTGCTTTGAATTTAAACAGTAGCTGGAAAATCCAGAAATACAAAGTGAAGGCAGATCGAACATCTTTTGCAAGGAACAGTTTTCTACATCAAATTCAAGAGAGCATCTCTTCGCAGTTTTAAGAATGTCAATCGGCCTTACAACTTAAAACCAGCGATCAAGGTGCTCTTGTGCCAAAGACTTAAGCTCTGAAACTGACCTGTGGCCAGCGGGTGTTTGCAGAAAAGCATGCACACTCAGCAAACCTTCCCATGGTACATAAAGGTTAATAAACATATATTTAATTAAAGGACAGAAGGGGGGGGGGGGAGGGGTGATGGAGTAAAGACATAGATGAGAGAGAAGGAAGGACAGGTGTTCCTCCTCATCAGCCACCTTCATTTCTCCTCATCCTTCCTCCACCTGATCATACATGAAGCCGATGCACTGAGAGACGGAGAGAGAAGGAAAAGGTGGGGAAAGAAATGAAAATGGGAGAGTTTGGTTGGGGGTGGAGGTAGGGAGAGAGTCCATCAGCTGAGTGTTAGCACTCTGCTGAGATCAGCAATAATGTGAGAGGGAGAAAATGAAGAGAGGGAAAGGAAGAGGAAGGGGGGACGAGGATGGAGAGTGTGGTCAGAATGAGAGTGCTTGCATCCTGCCTCTGCCAACGAAAGCTTCAGCAACCGGGAGACGGGAAAAAAGAGCTGAGAGGAATGAAATGACGGATAAAAAGAGATGTTTGGATGAAAAGAAACGTGTCTTTGATGAAGCGAGAGGAAGAGGGCCGATGACGTGAGCTGGTGGAAAAGATTCCCGACCCCTGAGGTGATGGAGCCATTACAATATCCTCCTTTACCTCCAACCCCAACACCCATTTCTCTCGCGACACCCCTCTGCACCTAGCAAATGGGCTCTCTCAACAACAGAGAATGATTGGGGCATACCACCTTTGGTGGCGGACAGGGGTGAGCGGTGACATAACCGTCATAAAGTGCTGCTTAATGTCCCGTATCTGTAGGAGAGACGGAGGGAGATGAGGGCAGGGAGACCAACATGATTGTGTTTTCGTACCTGCAGAGGCTTTACTGCCTGTAATGCATCAACACTTGTAGACGGGCACAAAGTAAACGGTTACAGTACTTTGCTACTTTTAGAAAGGCCACGAATGCCAATGTAGCTTTGGCCTACACGTCTTTATAACCCAAAACCAAGATCGCTCTTAAACCTGACCAAGTCGATTGGAGCCTGAACCTTGAGCGTTGTCACATTATGAATCTGATTCATTGTTTTGGGAGGCTCAGACACATGATGTCAAACGCAGTTACAAACATGGAGGACATGTTTGTTCTTTACAGCGTTGTTTTCATGGCGTTGCTCATCATCCCTGCATGTTGTGACATCATCTCTTTTTATCTTGTGGCTTTGATTTGAGGACATATTAAACACTGCTTTATAATTACTGGATGATTTCCATAAACATTATGGAAATATAACTACCGGTAAATAAAAACCTTTACTTTATTATTTACAGAAAACTAAGAAGTAATAATCTGACAGCTGAAGTCAACACGTGTCAATGACATTTATCTATTTGGTGCTTTTCTTAAACATATTTAAATATTTATGATTATGTATTTTCAACATGCCTGATGCCGTTTGTTTCTTACACTGTGTTCAAACATATTGTTCAAATTCCTTAACTGTGTGTGTGTGTGTGTGTGTGTGTGTGTGTGTGTGTGTGTGTGTGTGTGTGTGTGTGTGTGTGTGTGAGGGCTTAGCGGGAGACACTGAGGGGACAGGGGTTCACACTGTGATGACACATGGCACTCCCACACTCTCACACATACAATATACACATGAACCATGCGTACATACTACACACACACACACACACACACACACACACACACACACACACACACACACACACACACACACACACACACACACACACACACACACACACACACACACGTCACTGGCTGGAACTTGTCCCAGTCTCTTGCATGCTGTGAGTGTGTGTTTTAGTATTTTTGCCAAAGAAGCCACACTGTGATGCATTACATACATGACATCATTTAAAATCTCATTATCAGTACATATCAGCTCATATACACATCTTACATTAATATTTATGTATTCAGTGGTGGAAGAAGTACTCGGATGCTTTACTTTAAGAAACATAGAACCACAGTCTAAAAATACTCCATTAACAGTCCTTACTTAAGTACAATACTTGAGTAAATGTACTCACATTACACCGCTGTATTTAATGGGAATGCCGGTTGTGACCCATCCTCTGTTCCAGGGGCCAGTTGTGACTCATATTGTTGTAGTTTCACCGTCAGACTGGTTGTTCTAAAACCTCAGAGCTCTGACGATGAAGGCACAATGACTTACGTCCTCGTGTGGACCTGTCTGACGGACTCAGTGTGCAAAACAAGCGACTAGCACTTCAGAAATAGAACTCTTAAAGGTGATTATCACCAAAACACATAGGTGGCCATTGTAAAAGTGGGAGATCTTATCTTCTGCCTTCTGAGTGATAGTTATATCTTAATGCAATAACTGCAGATATGACTTTCAGTTCAGTAAATGGAGTTGATGGCTGCATTTTGCCTGTATTTAATAAATTGCCCTAATTACTGGTACAAGGAGTACCGATAGCATCCGACGTGCATCTGATGTGTTCCTGTGTGTGTGTGGGATTTATGTTTCTGCATACATGTTGCAAAACACAACAATTTCAGCGTTCAACACACCAGCAGAGAAAGTGGGTCATCCATACAACCTGGGCTGCGCTGCATTCGTCACTGTCATCAGATCGTGCTCTCTGTGTGTGTGTGTGTGTGTGTGTGTGTGTGTGTGTGTGTGTGTGTGTGTGTGTGTGTGTGTGTGTGTGTGTGTGCAGTGAGCACGTACACATGCATTTGATGAGAGTGTATCTGTGTTTGTATGCGGTAAAAAGATGCGTGTGCCTGCATGCAAGGGAAGTTCTGCTTGTGTGTACATACTGTACGCTTGCATCATGCACAGGTGCTGCAGTTGTGTGAGGGGGTAGTTAAGGATAGTGTGTGTATGTGGGAGTGTGTGTGTGGGGGGGTGTGTGTGTGTGGGTGGGAGATGGGGTTGAAAATCAATCGTTAGGAGACCCACTTCCCATCCCTGTTGCTGCAGCAATGCCGAGTTTCCATCAATGAGCCAGGGCTGTGTTGCCCTGGCAACGCTTATGAATGAGAGCAGGTCGGTAACCGTGGAGACTCGGCGAAGAGAGAAATCGCCGGTTGCCATGGCAATGCTATGAACGGGGAGAGACCAGGCAAAGTGAAGGTGGCGAGTGACCCCAGAGATCTTCCTCATCAGGGTCCTCCATCAGCATCACGTCGGTTCCTCTGAGCAGACGACACATCCGACAGTTTCTTCTTCTGTGCTGATGTTTTGAAACTTAACACAGTTTACACTTTATTTTTCCTGATATCAACATTGAACTGAGAGGGATTTTGGGGATTTGAGGCTCTCGTGAACATATAAAGAGAACCGGATGCAGCGTTGGTGGCGGGACTCGTTCATCATTCTGAAAGTTGCTCTGTGGGACATGAGGCCCGAAACGTTTGACTTCAGAGTTTAAATTTATCCAATTCTTCCGCCTCCATGGGCCCATAGAGCAAGCGCACTAGCGTTTCCGTTACCTCCGCCCCCCCACCCGCTCGGTCACATGGGAATTCTTCATGCCGAGAGAAAATTACTCTGGAGTCAACTATTAGTGAATTTTAAGTTTTAGGACCTAAAGATATAAATAAGTGCAACTGTTCTGTTCTGTTGGAAAAAGTATAACAAAATTAAATGTGACCTAATCATTGATATTATAGCGTAACAAATCACAATATTCTTAAAACGCCTTCATGCTATATTACCCATCTGTTCAAAAAAAAAGAATTCTGTGGAAAAGGATGGAAAATCATTTTGTCCAGGATTTATTAAATTGGTCGACATCCAGACTGCTTTGAATGTTGGGAGACGCCAAAGATTGGCAAAGCGCTAAATCCAGTTGAGCGTCTACACGTTCCACATAGTGCGCAGATGGAACAATGGATGGTTAAGGGATGAGTGTGATAATTCCCTCTGAGGTGTCATGATGTAGGAAATGATGGACTCCACCTCATCGTATGACATCCTTAATCTCCACCTCCTCCATTTGTTACTTTTAATTCATTACGACAACTTAAGCCTAATTAATATGGAACATACAGTTCAAGAGAGAAGAGATCAGTTGCAACAGAGGACCTTGAACACACTGTTAGCATATTATAGCACAGGTTAAACTGTGTGCGTCTGAGTGTGTGTGTGTGTGCACTTTACAGGTTGATTGTGAGGTGTTTCCCAGGAGTGAAAGCTTCTGTCATTGCTGTCCGAACACCTTCTCCCTCAGCAGATAAAAGCTCTCTTTCTCTAGAGTCCTCTGCCTCTCGTTGGGGTTTCTCTCTCTCTCTCTCTCTCAGCAGTCGAATCTCACACTTTTGACACACAGGACTATCGCTCTCTTTCAATCTGCTCACTCTTTCTCTCACTCCGTCTCTCCAGGGATGTTCTATCTCTTGCCTCCCAGTCTGTATTTCATCAGGGACTCTTGTGTCTACTGTTGTCCAATGAGGACTTGTAGAGTCTGTTGTTTAAAGGAATGCTTTAATACCTTTTTGGTCGTACGGTGTATATGTTGAAGCTAAATAACAGAATAAAGAGGGAAAGTGTTGGAGGCAGTTAAAGACAGGGATTTTCCTAAAACTACAGCTGTATAGTCTATATTTGCATCACAACACATAACCTACGACAGAGACAAGTATGCATCTTCTGACGAGACCCAGGTTGGTGCCGTGCCTTTGTTCAGACGGCCTATTATTCCAAAATCCCAATCGTCCGAATAAATGTACAATTGGACCGACGGCCCATTTGTCTAACGGCCCATTGTCCCGCAAACAAACAACTGTTGTTCCGAAGGCCCATTGCTCCGGAAATACACTCTCGTCCTGCAACGACCAGAAGCACATGGCTAGTTATTATAGACTGACGTCATCAGACCTCCGGGTTGCGTTTTTTACCCTACAACGATCTCGCTCCTCTCGGCTAAACTTAACAAACCAACGACGAGTACAAGCCAATCCGAGGAAGAGGATTTAGCTGTTTGCTTCTGTTTGTTGCCAGCAGAGTTTGTATTTTCGGTTTGTTTTCGGTATAAAGGGCTGTTGGACAAATGGGAAATTTTTCGGACTGCTGGGATTTTGGAATTACTGGCCATCGGAAAACAAAACGAAAACACTTCCAGGTTTAAACTGTGCTAGCTACAATGTCAGTTTGCATTAGCAGACAATGCTAGCTAACAGTTTAAATGTCAAACAGACTAAATAAATGCCTAAAGCATATTAACATTACTAATAGTAACTGCAAAAGGGATTGCATTATTAGAAAGAAACTAAATGTAATAACCTAACCTACAGAGGAATGCTAACATTAATGAAGCTAGCTGAGTTGTTAGCATCATTGTTTTAGCCACACACTGTAGCCGGTCCATTTCTCACTCTGCTTAATATTCTGTGATAACAAATGGATGTTGTTTCAGTTCCATTGTCCAAAATGAACATGGCTGCCATAGTTAGTTACAGTTAATTAAAGTGTTTCTTCATATTATATTGTTATGCTAATACACATGCACCTTACATCTCATATCACACAGTTTATTTAAGGTTACTGATACTTTATGAATTTGTGATTAATGTTTTCTTTTTGTCTCTCATTCAATCGTGGAAGCTCGCCGGTATCGGCCATAATAATATTAAATCTAGTTTATAAATTAAGTGATAATAGTCATAACAATAAGTCCATTTCCTTTTCTGGCTTCTTTCTCTTGCCATGTTTTTCCTTCTCTGCTACTCTCAGTTGTTTTCTTCCATTGAACTCCCTCTTCCTCCTTTATACTCATGTTGTTGTTCTACCGTTTCCCTCTCTCCTAACACTCCTCCATGCCCCTCCCCATCCCTCCCCATCGTAACCGGCAGCACAGTCGCTGCTCCCTCTACCGGCCACCTCAGTGCACTGTGGGCAGGTTCAGCCGTTGCCAGGGGTGACTGCATCCTGGAGGTTTGGGTTGTCTGGCAGAAGCGGATGGTTGCCGTCTCGCACGGATGAATATTGAAGCGTTGCATTCGCCCTCGAACGAGACGTGCGAGAGAGAAAAAAGAAGCAGTGAAAAGGGACAAACATAAACACAGAGGCAAAGGGGAGAAAATGACTGACAGACAGACGGGACGGCAGAACAAGTCTGAATTTAAATTTGAGATATCGAAACAGACCCTTTGCTCTTTTGCTGCATCCATCTGCTCAGCCATGCATACATCCAACTCTCTCAATCTGAAAATGCATCTGATGCTTTAATGGTCCCAACGGGGAAGAAGCAGTTGGAGCAGCAAATAGTAACAAGATGCAGAAACCAAAAGATTCATAAAACGTATTAAAAATAGAGTCAGCATTATAAATGTATTACGTAATGAAAGCCATAGTTTGCAACAAAGCTATGCAGTGAAAATACACATACATGAGGTGCAGCGGTAAACCCTCAAATAAAGATTAAACATTACAATCAAACGGTTACACAACAGGGACACTATATCAGGATTACATTTGAGAAAAGTAGATTTTAAAATCAAAACACACACGTTTATTAAATGCAGATTTGGTTATTTTCACCGTGTTGTGTGTTCTCATTTACTCAGAGTATAATCTATAGCCTGTGTGTGTCCTGTTGGATCTTTACTGGACCTGAGGCTGTTTGCTTCTTCTGCTGAGGTCCGGTGTTTTCAGGTCTGCAGCATGGCCTTTAGCCGTGGCAGTTAAAAAGCCATTGAGGGAATGAGGAGCTTGGCTGCCGGTACCGTGTCTGTTAATAAATGACCTCTTACTGGAATTAGCAACCAACCTGGAGACAGATGGAGGAGAGGGGTGGGGGTGAAGAGGAAGGAGGATAGAACAGAAAGAGGGATGGAGGGAGGAAGAGAAGCCACATTTCTTTAAATGTAGCTCCGTTCATTTTCACTTTCTTGTTATTTTTTCTCTTTTCCTTTAGCTGCTAGCGTTATATAGTGTTGTTTTAAGGGACAGCTCTCCTTTCTGTGGGGCACACGCCTGCAGTCTGCCTGGCGTCTGAGGTGCACCTCTTTCATAATTGTAAAATAATGTGAGGCTTCAGAAATTGCATAAAGTTGTGAAGAGATATGATAAGTGATGATGAGGTGTGACACAGGAGTATTAGAAAGAGCGGTTGTGTTGCTGGCAACAACAGAAAAAGAATTACATTCCCTCATGCGCCCGCTGATGTTCTTTCTGGCTGCAGAATACGCTCGGAGGTATAATCCCAGGCTACTGACTCATGAAGTCGAGCACTAAATATATGCAGATTGCAAGCGCAAATGCAATAAAGACCACAGCGCACGTTTAATGTTTGCAAATCTCAGACCTGCATTCATTTTGATTAGTGAAACATGTCAAGATGAGAGAGAGGAAATGATCAAATTTCTCTTACATGTTAAAAATGTTTTTTCTCCGTGTTCATGAACACAGTGGAGCGTTTGCTCATCTTAATGTATCTTACTCTACCTTTCTCAGGTTAAAGACATTGTTACACTTTGGTATCTTTAAGACAAATCAACTGCAGTTAACTGATGCAGTTAAAAAATGACGTGACGTTGAAGTTATAGAGCCTCCAACATACTGATCTGCTAAATGCAGCTTTAAGGAAAGAAGCAAAAAATGTATTTAGCAGAAAATATACGTTTCTTTTTTAATTATCGATGGTAGTTTTAGCTTCTAATGATGAAGGCCAAAGTCTGTCCGTGCATTGTGCTCCTCCCCTTCGCTTCTCTCTCCTCCTCCTCAGAGCATCCCCTCTCTACGCCCCCACACTCCCCCCCCCCCCCCCCCCATCGTGTTGGACAGACCTTGCCTTCCGCCCCCGTACGAGACAGAGCATGGAATTTTCCAACCGGTCTCTGACTGCCTTTACACCAGAGCTTCACACACACACACACACACACACACACACACACACACACACACACACACACACACACACACACACACACACACACACACACACAGCCGTCAGAGGCAGGAGGCGTGTCTCATGACACATCATGTCAAAGGCGGGGAGTGAGGCCCGAGTGGCAACAGCCATCATACTGTTACTGAATCAAACATTCCTGCTGTAACCGTCAATGTTAACCTTAGTTATGAGGTTCACATTTAAGTTTTAAATTGGGTAGTAACCTACAATCTGTGTCTTTCATGCGTCTGCACTTAGTATGTTTATTTTTTCAGGTGTGAAATCTCAAAGTGAAAAATATAAAAGGTCATCTGAATCAAACAAAGGGTTTTGGTGTGAACATATTCATTTGTCTTTTCTCAGCAGAACTAAACATGCCGTATGTGTTATAACCTGCTAAATCGCCATTGCTCTGTGTGTCGTCGTCCCCCCCTTGTGCTATCCTGCAGTATTCTGTCGTCAGTTGGGTCTCAGCTCGACCTGAGGACACTACGAGCCGTCAGAGTGCTGCGACCTCTGAAACTGGTGTCTGGGATTCCCAGTAAGTGCTGTGTTTTGTTACCTTTGTGTGCACGCTGCTGCTCAGTCTGCTTTAACTAACCCTCAGTCTCTGTCATATATTGTAAATAATACTGTACATGCATGTACTGCATACCGCCTTTTGGTATTTTTGCATTTGACGAACCAATGCATATAGTTATTAGTTCTCAGAGCTCACATTGTTACTTTGAATGCTTCAACAAATTACATAAATAACTTCATATAGTGTAATATTTAGATGCATTGATTATACTACAAACTCTCCTCTGATTGTGTCCTCCAGGCCTGCAGGTGGTGCTCAAGTCCATTATGAAGGCTATGATCCCCCTGCTGCAGATTGGCCTGCTGTTGTTCGTGGCCATCCTCATGTTCGCCATCATCGGCCTGGAGTTCTACATGGGAAAATTCCACACTACCTGCTTCGATAAAATCACTCGTAAGACAAAAAATGAAGTAAAATAAGTTACATGTGGACAAACTATGCTGTTCTTTAAAGTGCTCAAGTTAAGTCTTAAGTCTTAATCATTGATAGAGTTATTTCCTGGTAGTTCATCCACATTCAAACTCATTGCCATCGCTGAGCCATATCAGCCGATACGTTTAAAGCTAATGTAAGAAAGTTAAACTCCTTGTTACCTCTCTAATATCTATTTTGTACTGTTGGGAAAACATCTCCTTCAAACAACTGTATTCATTTAAATTCCCGCCAAAAACTACATTTTAAAAGATTACATTTGAACACATTATTATAATGTTGTAATTTGCCGTCACACAATACTCCATACATCCAAGCAGGACTGTGCTGCCCACCGGCGGCTAACAGCTAACGATAACTAGCTCACTTCCTGCCAATTTCAACACCGATTTATTGTTCACAATGTAGATCTTGATGTTGATAATTGAGGTTATGATTGTTAAAAGTTTGCTTTCTGATCCAAAATTAATTTTGGTTGCATAACGTTATTGTAATGGTGGATCTTTCTCTCTTTGATCAGTAGAGGTAGTGGACGGTATACCGTGTGGTACGGAGCTGCCATCCCGGTTGTGTCCTAATGGCACAGTGTGTAAAGGTCACTGGATTGGACCAAACTACGGCATCACCCAGTTCGACAACATCCTTTTCGCCGTGCTGACCGTCTTCCAGTGCATCACCATGGAGGGATGGACAGAGATGCTCTACTACGTAAGTTAGCCTGTCCAGTGACGGTACAACATCAAGGAGTGTCCACCCCGAGCAGCTAGCACTCGATTTTATCTGGGCTGTTTATAGAATTGACTTGACTTATGCATCACCATGAAAAACACCAGAATGTTAATTTATAAACAGACTTAATTTATAAATCTTGAAAACACCGTCACCGAAAAACCGACGAGCGAGCGTATGTTGATTATGATCAGAAATGTTAACAATGCTCAACAGACTTTATGGTACCGTCACGCTTCAGGACAGGGGAGGACCCAAATGCAGAATACCAGCCAAGATTTTAACAAAAAGAGGGTTTTATTAACAAAAGCTAGCAAAATACAAAAGTACAAAGTAACAAAATAACACAAACCAAACTGAGGAAGGCACGGTGTAGGCACGGGGTAACATTACTGACAAACTGACAAGGAACAATGAGACAGACCAGGATATATACAAACAGACACCAAACGAGGAAACAAGACACAGCCGGGAAAAAGGCAAAAACACAAGGGCATGATGAGTGGACACAGGAGGATCAAATTAACAATCACAGAGGGAGGTAAAAAACACAACAGGAAGTAAAACAAGACAAGACACAAGGGGATGTGAACATTTCAAAATAAAACAGGAAACACGAAAACCAGATTGTGAAGTACTGACCCCAAAACCGACCGGTGTTTCAGGAAGAAGCAGTTGGCTAACCAGATGGAAAAAAGAAGTTATCAGACCGTAAAGCACAATGTGTTAAAAAGGCCTCTGCATCCGCACTCCGCTGTGCCAACTGGCTGAAACAAACGAGAACGCAGTGTTGTGTTTGAACGCAGTCTTGCACATAATGTTAAATCTACAAAAAATACCAAACCTATTACAGATATTAGTTGCTAGTTATCCTTCATAAAGCACACATCTGGTCACTCTTCCCACATAAATATGTATCATGTCTTAGTGGTTCTTCGTGTTCTCTGTGATGTTCAGCTGTTAATACAAAGCCCAATTCCAAGTGCAGCGTCTACACACTCCGACACAGTAGGTTGCAGTTGATACCTTTAAAGTTGGTCATCATCACAGAACAGTAAAAGAAGAAGAACACGCGCAGCTCGCTGTCTAGCAAGCCAGACTGGAGACGTTCTTCACAGTTTCAGAGGAAGACAACACCATTGCCATTTGGAACATAAAAGTTTTTTTCATATAGGCTACTTTACCGGAAAAAAATAAATGAACATGTAACAGTCAGAACTGTTCTTTGCTTTAGTTGTGAACAACAGTTGTATATCCATATCATGCATCTCTAGTTTGTACTGTAGGCTTTTAGTATCCTGAAGGACTGGCAGGGATGTTGGGGATTTGCTTGGATTTTATTCAACTAAATGAGGCAGAAAGTAGTTTGAGGTTTGAGTCAAAACACCATTTATTTGTCCGAAAGCCATTTGCCATTTATCTCTCCCTTTATCATTCTCTGTTTGACTTCCTTTATCCGTCTTCTCATCTGTCCTTTTCCTGCCTTCGGAGTGACTCTCCCTCCCTCTCCGCCTCCTTCTCTTCCACTCTCTATTCTGGTCCGTCTCGCTCTATATTTAACATCTTTTCTGATGGATGGAGGCTGACTTCCACACTCACACAGGCAGTCAGGAGGAAACCAATGAAAGTTTAATAGAGAACGGGCTGCTTGCAATGTACCATGCAGTATAAAACTAACGCATGCACACAGCGCTCCAGCAGCAGATAATAATCAGCTGATAGTTCCATTTAGGCCTTACACGGGAACAGAAACACAATATCCTGCAGGAACCTGATTTCTCTGATTCTCTGTCAGCTGGCTTTGTTTAGTGTTTGTTCAGTCAATTTAGTTCATGTTGACAAGCTCACCGAACACCTCGATGCAATAATTAGGGTGGTGCACCTTGATAGGGTGGTGATGGCCTAGTGGTCTAGTGGTCTAGAAGGTCGGGAGTTCAATACCAGGCTGCCACCATTGTACCCCTGAGCAAGGTACTTAACCCTGCGTTGCTCCAGGGAGACTGTCCCTGTACTTAGTTCAATGTAAGTCGCTCTGGATAAGAGCATCTGCTAGATGACCTGAAATGTAATAAATGGAGATGCTGCAATGTACTACCGCACATGGAACGTGTCTATGTTGTTGTTCCTGCGTTCCTCACAAAAGGTTGTGTCCCTCCTGACCTGCATAAAGACACTCCAGCTCTCCTTGGTTCCTGTGCACAAGAAATTGACTGCCAAGTGTTTTACAAGGAAGGAAATGCATTCAACACGTTTTGTTAAAACCTGAAGATAAACGCTGAGTTTTGGTTAGAAACCCTGAATGTAAACGTAACTTTTGTTCAGTGCTAAAGTGCACAGAACCAGTGTAGATGTCATTATACATAACTCCTTTATTACTGTTTACATACTGGTCTTTGTGAGGAGGTTAAACAGGTCATAATCCCCTAATATCTGTTATAACGCTGTGAAAACATCTTTCAAACAAATGTATTCCATCAAGTTTCTTGGATTTAAACGTATCCTGGTCCGCGGTGTCTGCGGCGCCATAGAGAAGTGAGAAACCTTCACCTTTTCAGATTTCTGCCATCGATGTACTTGGTACCGAAGTATCGGTTCTTGTGACATCCATTGGTACGGGAAGTATTTAGAGGTAAAACAATGAAAGAATCAATCCTCACTAAGGCTGTACTGGACCGAGAGGTGTAGTCAGTGCCTGTTGGAGATTATATATGAGAACAAAGAGGCTGCAGAGCAGAGGAGCATTACAAGTCATCATCAGTCTTGATGAACAAACACATTTATATATATGATGACCAGTAATAACCCGTGTGTCTGTTCTTCTCCTGCAGAGTAATGATGTGGAGGGCAGTGCCTGGAACTGGATGTACTACATCCCCCTCATCATCATCGGCTCCTTCTTCATGCTCAACCTGGTGCTGGGTGTACTCTCAGGGTATACTCACGTTCTAATATAGTACCATTTACTTCTGTATGCTCTGTATGATTAATATTTTGTGTTTTGTTTGATCGAAATAAGCAAAATAAAATAGAAAATGTGTCTGCAGTGAATTTGCCAAAGAGAGAGAGCGAGTGGAGAACAGGAGCGAGTTCCTGAAGCTGAGGCGACAGCAGCAGATTGAGAGAGAGCTCAACGGATACCTGGAGTGGATCTGCAAAGCAGGTCTGTGCACACTGATACACACACTGACACACACTTACACGCACTGCTCGTTGTGGAAACACACACTTAATCGTCATGCAGAGTGCTAACGTCTTGTTATTTTTGCTGAGAAGAAGTGATTCTGGCCGAGGATGACGTCACGGCCAACTTTGATGGTAACTCACCTTTTTCTCTCTTTTAATTTAATGTGTGTGTGTGTGTGTGTGTGTGTGTGTGTGTGTGTGTGTGTGTGTGTGTGTGTGGTATAAAAAGAGTGTAAGGACATTAGTGCAGTCTGTATGAAGACAAAGCTACATGGAGATAGAGAGAACTAAGCTTTTACAGTGACAGTTTTTATCACGAGAAGACGATTTGTAGAAATATAGCAGCAGAAAAATACAAAAGTACAAAGTAACAAAATAACACAAACCAAACTGAGGAAGGCACGGGGTAGGCACGGTAGGCACGGGGTAGACACAGGGTAGGCACGGGGTAGGCACGGGGTAACATTACTGACAAACCGACAAGGAACAATGAGACAGACCAGGATATATACACACAGACGCCAAACGGGGAAAGAAGACACAGAAAGGCAAAAACACAAGGGCATGATGAGTGGACATAGGAGGATCAAATTAACAATCACAGAGGGAGGGAAAAAACACAACAGGACGTAAAACAAGACAAGACTTGATTCTTAAAATCTAAAAGCGCTTTTCTAGTGCTGGTTTCTGGTTTGTTACACATTTAACAATGTGTTTAGCTAGTAATGCTAAGCACCTCTGGAAATATGTTTCATAAAACTGTGCTGCCTTTGCACAAATGTTATTGAAATTGCTGCTACATGGACGGCAGTTAAACATTGACGACACAATCCTTTTTTTTCTTCTCATTGCCAGGAACAAGGCGAAGGCCGACCATCAAAACCAAAAACAACAAGACGGAGCTGCTGAACCCTGAGGAAGGAGAGGACAACATGGGAGATGCAGTAGGTAAGAACAACCGAGGGATGGCTCTGTGTGTGCAGAGGACGGAGACGTGAGGAGGAAAACGTCTTTCTAATCGTACGCCAGTCATTTCTCTTCTGTATGTCACATGCTGAGAAGTTTCTGTTCCTTTCCAGGCAAAGTGCAGCACTTTGGTTTGTTTTATGTTTTATGTGTTCGTAGTAAAGTAGTCGTGGTTATGGATCCAAATGAAATCAGTCAAACTTAACTGTAGCCGGTCCCTCCCTCCCCCCAGGTTTTGCCCGCTCCAGTATAAAGAGTGGGAAAGACGGCTCCAATTACAGTAAGAAGGAGCGACGACTGCGATTCTTCATCCGCAAGATAGTGAAGACTCAGGCTTTCTATTGGACGGTGCTCTGCCTGGTGGGCCTCAACACCATGTGTGTGGCTGCGGTGCATTACAACCAGCCGGACGTGCTCTCTGACTTTCTCTGTATGTAAACACACTCACTATACACAGACACACAACACACACTGAAATGCTACATTTCAAATGTTTAGAATCCAACACTAAACGTACACACTGACTGTGTTCAGTGACGTGAGAAACACAAGCTTCTTTTGAATTCTTTCTCAGTATTTTCAGCCGTATTGCTGCAACATTCAAACCACTAACTCCTTTAAATAGCTTCGTCCAGCAGGATCCCTCTGGTTTTTAGTCATACTTACTCACCTCAACTAAAAACAACTGTTTTTGTTCTGGTGTCAATAAAGGTTTCAAGTGTGAGAAATAAAACATTTTATCTTTGCACTCTAAATGAGATCCAACATATTCAGCAGGAATACTCAACATTTCAGAACAACCAAAATAAGTGCTGAAAGACTTTACAAAGAGTTAACGACTGTTAACAGTGATATGTTTCACATTCTGCTTATTTCTTTCATTCACACACACACACCCACACACACACACACACACACACACACACACACACACACACACACACACACACACACACACACACAGAGTTTGTCCCTGGCTGGTGTCCAGTATCGTTAGCATATGAAGCTGATGGAGTCCATTCATCACTAGACTGTCATACACTGCTGGACTCACTCCACTATTGACTTTCACTCATCTAACTCTCTCTTTCTCTCTCTTCTCTGTCTCCCTCTCTCTCTCTCTCTCTCTCTTTCTCTCTATCTCTCTCACTCTCTCTCTCTCTCTATCTGTCTCTTTCTCACTGTCTCTCTCTCTCACGCTCTCTCTCACTCTCTCTCTCTCTCTGTCTCGCTCTCTCTCTATCTCTCTCTCTATCTGTCTCTTTATCACTCTCTCTCTCACTCTCTCTCTCTCTGTCTCTTTCTCACTCTCTCTCTCACTCTCTTTCTCACTCTCTCTCTCTCACTCTCTCTCTATCTTTCTCTCTATCTTTCTCTCTATCTCTCTCACTCTCTCTCTCTCTCTCTCTCTCTTTCTCTCTATCTCTCTCACTCTCTCTCTCTCTCTATCTGTCTCTTTCTCACTGTCTCTCTCTCTCACGCTCTCTCTCACTCTCTCTCTCTCTCTGTCTCGCTCTCTCTCTATCTCTCTCTCTATCTGTCTCTTTATCACTCTCTCTCTCACTCTCTCTCTCTCTGTCTCTTTCTCACTCTCTCTCTCACTCTCTTTCTCACTCTCTCTCTCTCACTCTCTCTATCTTTCTCTCTATCTTTCTCTCTATCTCTCTCACTCTCTCTCTCTCTGTCTCTCTCTCACACCCTCTGTCTCTTTATCACTCTCTCCCTGTCTCTTTCTCACTCTCTCTCTCTCTCTCTCTCTCTCTCTCTCTCTATCTGTCTCTTTCTCACTGTCTCTCTCACTCTCTCACTCTCTCTCACTCTGTCTCGCTCTCTCTCTATCTCTCTCTCTATCTGTCTCTTTATCACTCTCTCTCTCTCTCACTCTCACTCTCTCTCTCTCTCTCTGTCTCTTTCTCACTCTCTCTCTCTCTGTCTCTCTCTATCTTTCTCTCTCTATTTCTTTCTTTCGCTTCTGTATTTTTCAATCCACTCTTTATCTTTCCATGACCTCACCCTCTTTCATTTTCACCTTCCTCTATCCCCAATTTAACCCACTCCCTGCTTCTGTCTCCTCATTCCTGCCCTCTCCTTCCTCCCTCCCTCTCTTTCTCCTCCCTTCATTCCTCCCTCCCTCTCTTCCTTCCTCCCTCCCTCTCTCTTCCCCCCCTCCAGTCTATGCAGAGTTTATCTTCCTCGGTTTGTTCATGTCTGAGATGCTGATCAAGATGTATGGTCTGGGCATCCAGCCCTACCTCCACTCCTCATTCAACTGCTTCGACTGTGTGGTGAGTGCACACACACACACACACACACACACACACACACACACACACACACACACGCACACACACACACACAAACACACACACACACACACACACACACACACACACACACACACACACACACACACACAAACACACACACTGAGTGGAAAAACAAAAGGCGCTCATAACGATCAGGTTTTGATGACAAACCCAACACTTCATTTAATCAACAGATTTGAGAAATAGATTTTTCTCATGTTGCTCTGCGACAAATGAACAAAGAGCCGACTCAGCGTCTTGTTTGTCACAAATACATGTGCAATAACCGCGCATTCATTTCGTCATGCCGACATTGTTCCAGAGGCTTATTGGCAGGTTATTCCGTTATATGCTGACATACACTACATGGAGTTAGAGTTAGAGTTGTGTCGTGGTCTCAGCTACAAAGCTCACACTAACTTTGCAGGACAGTTGTGTAGAGACCTGGAGGTTTGGCTCTCTTTAGGATCTGCTCACAAGTTGTTAAAATATGGAGCATTTTAAATGAGTCTTTGAATTCAAATGAACGAAAGTATTGTGCAGGTTTTACGGCCGCTAAATCTACACAAAGAAACAAGACAAAAAGACCTTTGACCCCTCGCACGCACAAGGAAAAGCCCCTCAGTTAAAGGGGGAAACGTTCTAAACCTCAGGGAGAGACTGAGGAGGATCCTCTCCCAGGACGGACAGACGTGCAATAAAAAGAACTGCATCCCATCATTGCGCTGTCAATGAAGCATATTGTCTCAGTGCTGCTGTGCTGTTTGCACAAGTAAATAACTCTGTGCATTTATCAGCGTTCATTTTCTGTATTGCATGTGTGTGTGTGTGTGTGTGTGTGTGTGTGTGTGTGTGTGTGTGTGTGTGTGTGTGTACGCAGGTCATTGTGGGCAGTATCTTTGAGGTGGTGTGGGCCACCATCAAACCAGGAACATCCTTCGGGATCAGTGTGTTAAGAGCTCTGCGTCTGCTCCGCATCTTCAAAGTCACCAAGTAAGCTTCTCTCTCTCTCTCTCTCTCTCTCTCTCTCTCTTACACACACACACACACACACACACACACACACACACACACACACACACACACTTATGTCCATCAGCACGCACACATGAGACAATGAGGATAATGAGGATCATGATGACAAACTGAGGTTGTGGTTCTGACAGCTTCTCTCTGTGAGCACGGTGACACTTCTTCGACGCTCCCTTGAGGAGAAGCTTTAATTGGATTTGGCTCACGCACATTGTTCTGTTTGTTTGTGTGTTTGCTCCGTGCTCGTCATCACGCTGCTCATTTGGACGAATCTCACTTAGAAATGAGTCGTTGAGCTGCAGTGAGGTTACCTGGGGAGATCACCAGAGTATATGTGTGGGGCGGTTGCCACCTCAGTTCAAGGATTTTTCCCCGCGGTTCCCCTTCTTTGCACTTCCATCTCTAATCTTCCTCCTCAGGTACTGGGCTCCTCTTCGAAACCTGGTGGTTTCTCTGCTCAACTCCATGAAGTCCATCGTCAGTTTGCTGTTCCTCCTCTTCCTCTTCATCGTGGTCTTTGCCTTGTTGGGGATGCAGCTGTTTGGAGGACAGTCAGTATCAACACACACTTGAAAAACAAGCTCAGTTCTCAGTATTAACGAAACGTTTCTGTTTGTGTGTGTGTGTGTGACTGACGGGGTTCCACTTTTTTCAGATTCAACTTCAAGGAGGGAACCCCGTCGACTAACTTTGACACTTTTGCTGCAGCGATCATGACGGTGTTTCAGGTAGGACAGAGAGACGATGAAACATGTTGTGTAAAGTAATAATATTAATATGATGTGGCCCATTTTGACCCTTTAATAAAAATCATGGATTAGCTACCAGTCATCTTGTCCACTGACATTCTTTTACATAAAGGTTAATTCAATGGTTGACAGTCAGCTGTGAGACTCGTACACACTCATACACACTCATGTGCATTTTGAGGACATCTGAAGCTGAGTCTCTGAGTGACAGGTGTGTGTGTGTGTGTGTGTGTGTGTGTGTGTGTGTGTGTGTGTGTGTGTGTGTGTGTGTGTGTGTCTGTGTCTGTGTGTTCCTTATTACCCCATCAGTAACATTAAGTTAAATTCTACTCAATTGTATTTGTTCTGTTCTCCTTTAGTTCTTTAGTTTTTCACGTGATTGTTATTGTAAGTGACACAGCTTGATGTGCAACATGTGATATGTTCATTTAGTTTTTTATCTTATTCTTTCATTCATAAAGATAAGAAAGGGATTTAATTCACAATAATTCATAATATTGTCACAGTTGTCACATGGAAACGTTGCTTCTGTGAAGTGGTGAAACTACATAAAATAATTAACAAATAATATGATTAAGTGGTGAAAATACTTAAGGCTTGCAGAGCAAATTACATTTATATATAAATATATTTAAAAAAATCTTTTTTCAGGAAGTAAATGTGTTTCCCCTCTTGTGTTCTGTGTACAGGTCCTGACAGGAGAGGACTGGAACATGGTGATGTACGATGGCATCAAGTCCCAGGGAGGAGTGAACGACAAAGGGATGGTGTTCTCCATCTTCTTCATCGTCCTCACGCTTTTTGGCAACTGTATCCTTCTCACATATATATATATATATATACACACAATATGCAATATACAATATGCATGTATGTAAATATCCTAAACAGAAATGCAGACAGATCGTTTTATAACGATGATGAAATGTAGATGATGACTCTGAGCTCTACAAATGTCTTTCTTTCTCTGAGTCTGCATCCCAGAATCTCTCCTTCCCTCTCTTCTCCGTGCTCCCTAAGAAACTCTCCTCTCCCGGCGTCCGTGCATCAATATGTCTCCTTAACTTCTGCCCGCACAGACACTCTGCTTAACGTCTTCTTGGCCATCGCCGTCGACAATCTGGCCAACGCCCAGGAGCTCACCAAGGTACGGAATCAAATGTTGAAGCTATGAAAGATATCTTTTTGGACATTTAGTTTTGACCTGTAATCGTAGAATAAATCTGTAAAATGTTGAACACACCAGTGAGTAAAATTATGATTATGTCTTATATCTGAACGTTTCAGTGTATTAAGTCCTGCAGCTGTATGAAAACGCCACAATCAGGGGTAGAAATAAAATAACTACACAATGTATGTTGTGCAGAATAACACTGTTATAATGCTATAAGCTTTTATGGATTAAAGGGGGAAGCATTCATCACACGTGATTAGTTCAAGGACCGTCGATAATGTCCGTTTTTACCGTTTCTGCCTGTGATTTTTAAAGACAACATGCTTTTGGGGTTCAGGGCATTTGCTTGAAAGACTACAAAACAGACTTCTTTTGATATATTAATTATTTTATGTGCCACCGAAATCAAGTGATTGAGTTCTCTTCTCTAATAGGACGAGGAGGAACAGGAGGAAGCAGCCAATCAGAAGACAGCAATGCAGAAGGCTAAGGAAGTAGCAGAGGTCAGCCCGCTGTCAGCAGCCAACCTGTCTATTGCTGCGTGAGTACACACACTCATCTAAAGCATAAATACAATACAACGCATACACATGCTGTACATGAACACAACATACACAGGTAAACTAAATAGTTTCGCACACACACTCAAACATTTCTGGACTAAAGTCTTTCTTTCTCACCCTTTTTGTAAAATGGCTCTCACACAGAAAGCCCTGTGTCTTTCCTAACTTCCGTGATTGGCAGGCATTCATGCACACACACACACACACACACACACACACACACACACACCCACCATCACACTCTCCCCACGTTCTCATCCTCTAAAATATGATTAAACGATTGTTCTGAGAGTGAAAGGAACAGATTCAGGTCTTTGTGAAGTGAAGATGAGCGAGAGGCGGACAGGCTGTAGAATCTGCTCCTGGCAGCAGAAACGCTGACAATGGGACGCATCAAAACGATGCTCACAAAAACCCTGCTGCTCCTTCAGAAGTCACCGGACTCTTCAGTCTCCACGGCGAGCCTTTGATCGCAAGATTAGAAGCTGCTGCTTTTGTGCTACAGTTCTGCTTGTCAATTAGAAACTAACTTGTCAGTCACTGTACCAGTCACTGTACCAGCGGTACTTCTACATTCAAAGAGAACATCAGCCTTTGTGAAAATGTCAATGTATAGTCTTCAAATATAAGATGAATCCTACAAAACATAATCCTATACACACACAAACTGTTAATTACAGTGTAATTCATATCCAATGTGAAAACACTGCATGCTGCTTGCACTGCTGCTGATATTGGAGCTCTACAGACGTCATTGTTCAGCTTCAGACTTCCTTCATTTACACATTGAAACTGTAGCTTGAATATACTTTTATATCCACATTTGCTTTATTCGTTTTTGTACTAAAGTTCTTTCCTTGTTAAAGTTGTTCTGTTACTGTTGCTGCTGTTTACCACAGAGATCGTATGGTTCCATCTCTATCTTACCATCCTCCATCTTTGTTTTCCCTACCTGTGTTCACCAACAGTAAGGAGCAGCAGAAGAACAACATCAAGGGCAGCAAGTCAGTGTGGGAGCAGAGAACCAGTGAGATCCGCCGACAGAACCTGATGACAAGTCGTGAAGCGCTCTACAACGAGCTGGAGCAGGAGGACTGGAAGGTGGGAGGTGAAGGGGAGGAGGTGAGGATTCAGATTTATATTGATTTATATTTGAGGACAAAATTGACCTGGAAGTGTTTGTCAATTACTGCAAAGTTGTAGATTTTCTCTTAGAGTTTGCACGTGAGATGAAGTTCATCCTCGTTCCACTGTAAAATGTAATAAGTCGGTCTGGGATCATTACAAAGTTTACATTAACATCCATGTAAGTAGAGTCTTGGTGAGGAGGCTCCTCGTCATTATGGCTGCTGACCACTACTTTCAAATCAAATCAAATCAAATCAAATGTATTTATATAGACCAATATCACAAATTATACATTTGTCTCAGTGTGCTTTACAGACTGTACAGCACATGACACCCTCTGTCCTTAGACCCTCTGTCCTTAGACCCTCTGTCCTTACACCCTCTGTCCTCGCATCGCACAAGGAAAAACTTCCTAAAAGAAACCCCATAATTAAAGGGGAAAAATATTCTAAACCTCAGGGAGAGCAACTGAGGAGGGATCCCTCTCCCAGGACGGACAGACGTGCAATAGATGTCGTGTGTACAGGATAAACAACATAGTACAAATTCAACATCTGACAGAAATGATGTTGTGTTGAAAAAGAGAAAGTTTGGATGAATCCAGGAAAATGTCTAAAAGGATTCCCGATGTCCAGCAGGACCAGGGCAGCAGGCGCAGCCACGATTCATGATCCTGACGTAAACTTTATCAGTGGCAACCTGCCACATGAGAGACAGAAACTCTGGAGATGATACCCCGGATGATGAGTTAGTAACAACATTTACATAAATGCATACAGATAGAGAAGGAGAAGAAGAGAGGGAGGAGAGGAGAGAGGAAGAGAAGGAGGAGAGCAGGGAGGTGTCCCCCGGCAGTCTAAGCCTATAGCAGCATAACTAGGGGCTGATCCAAGGCAAGCCTGAGCCAGCCCTAACTATAAGCTTTATCAAAAAGGAAAGTCTTTAGCCTGCTCTTAAATGTAGAGAGGGTGTCTGCCTCCCGAACACAAACTGGAAGCTGGTTCCACTGGAGAGGAGCTTGATAGCTGAAGGCTCTGGCTCCCATTGTACTCTTAGAGACTCTAGGAACCACAAGTAACCCTGCAGTCTGGGAGCGTAATGCTCTAGTTGGTTTGTAAGGTACTATGAGATCTTTAAGATATGCTGGAGCCTGACCATTAATTGCTTTGTAAGTCAGGAGAAGGATTTTTAATACACTATTAAATTAAAAGATTAATAAAACAAAAATCATTTTTTAAAGAGAAATTTAACATCAGTTAGAAATATTGTTTTTTCTGACCGCAAACTTCTGACATTGCTGTATGTAGTGATGTAGACGTTCGCTCCAGGGTGTGTCCGTGCACTGTGACATCACCCGACACATGCATGAGTTCTACTGGCTGTAGATGAAACATGAAGACTTGTAACACTTTCTATGAAGTGACCACATCTATAGTGCATTATGAGCGCATTCATAAGGAATTAAACATGTCTTATAGATGTTCTTGACTAGTTATAAATTAGAGGTAGACTGATGTCTTATAATACATTATAACTAGCTATACTCATCTATACACACCTCAACAATCAGCTGTAGCAGGACTCATAGTATAATATCATAAGTTATCATTGTATGTGTTCAGTAAAGATAAGCACATATTGATGCATCTATAATAATGCATGCTTCAGCATGTTTCATTGTTGGTGGTGAGTGTAGTCATGAAGCATTTCATGGTATAATGTCCCTTTAAGTCTGCAGAGTGAAGAAGAGTGTTATTATTGCGCTGGCCGCTGCTATATGGGACGGGCTTGAAGCTGCGTGTTTGGGAGCGATGCATTATTAAAGTGGGGCATGCAGAGAAATCCAGAGCTGTACCCAAAGACGGCAGTGGACTTAAAACTGGAGCGAGTGTAACGCACTTCAAAAAATAAATAAAAAAGAAGATGATGAGAAGTCGACTGGATACATTCTGGCAAACTGTATAATGTTCACAGCTGGAGCTGTTGGCCATGTTTCTGAAAAGATTCATGACAATTCACAAATTCTAATTGTTCATGCGGAGCCAGAAATGGTGGACTGTTTGCCGAACAGTGTGTATCTGTGGCTCAGGGGATGGCACAGTGGGGGGGGGGGGGTTATTTTAGGTAAACTGACGTAAAAACTGCCTGAATAAAGGTCAAAGTTCTCCCGTGCTGTGTCCTTTCTGCCAGCCTTTAATCAATCTGTCAGTGCAACCTAATAATATGTTTGGCCCAGCTGTACAGATATATGCCAGTCAAGGAGGAAATTAATGTAATCTCTTTCTGAGTCGCAGAAACATGATTTTTGTCCCAAAAGTGTTGTTTTTATTATCCTCGTTTGTCATTCAGTAGTGTAAACGAGTGCAAAGTTACATCTACACATTGTAGTCCACCTTTGCATTGGGGCTTCTTCCAAATATTTCTACCGTTTTAACTTAACCTGTAAATGTATAATCTCCTCAGAAATGTCTTGTTTTAAACAATGTGTCAATGAGTGAACAATTGCATTTCATAGACAAAACAAAAGTGAATTATGGCCAAAACTCTGTAGCTACATGGATCATAGCCATTCATTCTCATACAGTTATGGCGTTATGTTTTTCACCAATCAAAAAACTGTCCTTAAAGGTCAGTTCACCCAAACCACCAACAGATGTATTACAATTTCCACACATATAAATTCAGTTGTATGTGCTCATGTTAGATTAGCAGTCTGCTGCCACCCCAGTATTATGAAGCTTATATCTTCAGGAACATGTTATAGTTACTGTGGATAATCCACAGAATGTGTGGATAATCATTCATATTTGCGTGCAGCATAGAGGCCAATAGGTTGTAAGAGAATATGTATTTTTGTGTTTTGCGTGGAATCATCTGCCACCTTATTAACCCAACCCAGGTGTCCTACCCACGGAAAGGACGCGGTGATATGAAGACGCACCTGGACCGGCCGCTGGTGGTCAACCCGCAGGACAACCGCAACAACAACACCAACAAGACCCAACCTGGTGAGTTGCCTCTGGACCAGGAGTACCGGCGCCAGGACGTCGACCACTTCCGCCGAGCGCCCCACCACTATCACCACCACCACCATCACCAGAAATCCATCGGGCCGGACAATGTAGAGACATGCCAGCCGGCTGAGACCCGCATGGAGCGTGGCTTCAGCTGCACGTCTCTAGGCAATGTGGAGGGCCAGCAGGGGGAGGAGAGGCACAGCCACAGGAGCCACCGGGGCCACCGGCACAGGAACAGAGAGGGCCGGGAGGCTCGCAGTGTTTCTCCGCACCATAACGAGGGGCCGGAGGGGAACAACGAACACAGGAGGTCCCGGCACCGCAGGGCTGCCAAGGAGGGCGAGGAAGGCAGGAGACACAGATCCAGAGGGACGGAGGGAGAGGGGGAGAAAGGCGTGGAAGGGGAGGGACGGAAGACGAGACGGCATCGCCACGGCAACCAGGAGAGGAGCAGGGGGCATCGCACCAGAAAGTGAGTGAAAGAAGAATTCATACATCTGTGTGTACGTCTCAAGTTACAACCTGAGGCATTAAAAGGCAGTTTGTCTTTCAGAATTCAGTAAGTGACCTGACAGTAACTCTTCAGGAACATGTGCAGTCGGACTGTGCAATGGCAGGAATCTGGCTTTACGATTCACTATATGGCAATATGTTACGATACTAAGGAAATATATTACGATCTTTTTTAAATAACATTTTTGGAAAACTGTCATAGTATAAAGTAGGGCTGTCCTGGACTCATGACATTCATGACAGTCGACTGACACGATTTTGTCGACTAATCGTTTAGTGCATAGGTCTTCAACGGGGGGTCCGCGGAGGTACTGCAGGGGGGTCGCAAAATTGTTTGTAGATAAAGCACATTCACGTCCTCCCCACCCCCCCTCGCACAGAACTCCGACAGCACCCCCCCTCGCACAGAACTCTGACAGCACCCCCCCCTTCGTTTGAAGCAGGTGGTCCCTGCTCCATGCTACACCAGTTTAGGGGTCCTTGGCCTGAAAAGCGTTGAAGACCCCTAGTTTAGTGGATTTAACCGACACAAAGAATGACGCAAAAGCACCATTTTAAATCTTGTGTTTACCGGAGATGTGCTCATTAGTTTCTTGCAGATAAGTCATTCAGCATAAAAAAATAACTAATCGACTAAAGAAATCTTAGTCGACTACTCGAGCGGCAGCTTTAGTATAAAGAACACATCGACATATGCATCAAATCTGAGTAAAAAACTGCAATCAGAACATCATGTAACATCCGACATCATAGCACTACTTTGTGTACATGTAAACAATTAATTACATTCCATAGTGTTTTTGACAATTGATACAGTATCACAGAACATAACATTGTGATGCTCAAGTGTAGATATTCTCTCACACCCTTGTGTGCAGACTAATGGCTCTTTAGCAGCTTGTTTTACTGCCTGCCTAGTAGCTGTTGTTGTGCCTAATGATCATTGTTCTTCCCCGTGCTCCACGTCAGTTAAATAATAAAGAGTCGGATATTGTTTTGTCTTTTTCCGGCATTACTCAAATTTGGACATATTTTTGTGAAAAATGTGTTAATTGTTTCGTCGGGGTAAAGGTGTAAAGCATATTTTAATTCCCCCATTTTGTGGTAGGTGTTTAAAAAAGGTAAGACTGTCTATTTGATTAACAGTCCAGCAGTATGTTCTGTAGGTGTTGGTACTAACAGTACTGGAGGCTCTTGTGACCTTGTTCTGCTCTTCTGCCCCTGATCCCTCCTTCCTCTCTGACCCTTGTCTTTCGTCCCCTCCTCCTTCACCAGGGAGCACCACAGCCTCTCTACCACACGACCCATACAGCAGTACAATGAGGACCTGGACAATTTCCGCAACAACAGCAAGCTGGCCAGTGCCCACGAGCACGCTTACGACCTCCCACCAGATCATCCCGACCACGTCAACAACCTGCTGAACTGCCGTGACGCCGACACCCACACCCTGCTCCACAGCATGGACAGCCTAATCCTGACCAGCATGGCCAAACCTGAGTACACCAAGATAGACATGCCACCTGTTTACCCCTACCCCTCCACCAACGCCATCCTGCAAGGTGAGCATCTGCGGGGAATAGTCATGTGTAGACATGGGTGTACATATATAAAAGGTGTGTGGTACAGTATTGGCTGTATGCAAATCTAGACCTTCATCATTGTAGGCAGAGATGTGGCTCATTGGGGTTACCTTGGCTCAACCACTCAGTCCTCAGCTGTGATCACTCAACACTACATTTACACATTTTACACATTTGTCTGATATATATTCTCCATTGTCGGGTTCTAATTATTGGCATCTCAAGCCCACAATTACTAATCAAATAAATCCCAAACAATATTAAAACTGAGGTGAGCATGTTTCAATGAATATTGTCTTATAACTTCAGCACAAGTGCTATAGTCCTGCAGTTTGCATTAATCTGTCTTGATTAATCGTGTCTCTACAATCTGACTAGATTCTATGAAGTTGGTGGACGTTTCAATATACAGATGATGAAATGTGATGCAGTAGAGATCCAGATATGATGACTTTTAGTTCCGAGTACTGTTCAGTGGCGGTCGTGGCTCAGGAGGTAGAGTGGGTTGTTCACTAACCGGAAGTCCGGCGGTTTGATCCGCGACTCCTCCAGTCAACGAAGTGTCCTTGGGCCGGATACTCAACCCCAAATTCCTCCCTTAAATTGCATGTTGTTGGGTGAGCGCGTTGCTGAGCATTTGGATCTCGAGTGGGTGGTGATGGCCTAGTGATGGCCTAGTGATACGCCTTCCGAATAAAACACTAGAAGGTCAGGAGTTCAATACCAGGCTGCCACCATTGTACCCCTGAGCAAGGTACTTAACCCTGAGTTGCTCCAGGGAGACTGTCCCTGTACTTAGTTCAATGTAAGTTCCTCTGGATAAGAGCATCTGCTAAATGACCTGTAATGTAATGTGATGAGTGTATTAATGTGTGTATCAATTGGTGAACGTTGAATTTCTATAATAAAACAAAAAAGCGTCTTTCAATAGATCCTCCCCGATTGGTAAATGTCCACATCAGTCAAAGATACTTGGACGGGGAGTGTCACTGGAGTAATTTACACACTCGTTAAAGATTCTCCAGGAGCCACAGCAGACTTCTACAACTGGTTTTGCACACTGAGTAGTCCTCTGCAGGAAGAGTAAATGAGCTTTGGCATGTCAAATTGGTGACATGCCCCTTTTAAAATCATTGCTTTACCGGCTAACAGTGTTGTGCATCCAGTCTCATTCAGTTCTGTTGTGGAAACAATGCAGGCGGATGTGTTTCATGTGTTTACTGTCTTGCTCTGGTGAAGCTGACCTCTTTCTGTCTCTCTGTCTGTCCATTCCTCTTCCTCTGTTTTCTCTCCTCGCTTTGCTCAGTGAACAAGAACGCCAACACCGACCAGAAGAAGAGTGAGGAGAAGAAGGAGGAGGAGGACGAGGGAGGAGACGAAGACGGCCCCAAACCCATGCCTCCCTTCAGCTCCTGCTTCATAATGTCTACCACCAACCCGTGAGTGTTTCTGTGAATATGAACGGAAACGTTTGAACAGTTTGTTTCGTGTGCTTTTTTGTGTGTCAATACGTGAATGCGTGTGTGTGTGTGTGTGTGTTTGCACCAGGTTTCGGAGGTGCTGTCACTACATACTGACTCTGAAGTATTTTGAGTTCAGCATCCTGTCCGTCATCGCCATGAGCAGCATCGCCCTCGCTGCAGAGGACCCCGTCTGGCCGGAATCACCCCGAAACAATGTGAGACATCGCTCTGTGTCTGTCTGTTCACCTGTCAATGTGTGTGCACAGAAGATCCTTTAAAAAGTCAAACATCTCCCAAAGGATATAAAGATGAGCAAAATCTTCACTTAAATCTTCACTACATTGGTTTAGGATTAGGTGGTCTTAAAGTCAAATTAAAGGATAGGGTTAGGGTTAGGGTTAGGGTTAATCTTCACGTAAAGCTTCACTAGTACCTACGTTGGTTTAGGATTAGGTAGTCTTAAAGTAAAATTAAAGGATCGTGTTTGTGGTTAATAATGGTAAATAATCCGACGGTTCGGTTCTAGTTGTACACCAGCATGTTCACGATGTTATCTTTATAATGAAAAATGAATCCCAATTACACAGTTCATGTATTAAATGTTATATATTGCAGCACCACTTGTAGACAATTGTTTAACATATATTTCCAAGGGAACATCTTCTTTTAGTAATCTCAGTCATTTAAAACAGCATCACAGATGGCATCGTTCGGCTTCATGCTGGATGATGTATGAAAACCAGCTGTTTTGGGTGAAGCTCTGAGCAAACTTCAGAAATCAGAATCAGAATTTGGTTTATTGTAATTTGCTTTATTGTATTGGTGCATTACATAAACTTAGATGATGTTAGATATTAAATTAAAAATAAAAAAAAATTAAGAAACGCAAATATAGAATAGAAGAAATTTACTATAAAAATACTGTAAAAAGCTCTTTAAAAGAAAAGACAGTAACAGCATATATTTTTATAATAATAGCATGTCATGCAGGTTTTCTAAGTGAATATAATTCTCAGTCCACTCCAAAGCTTTTTTATCAAGAAACTTTTAATGCATTAAAGCTACACTGTGACATTTGTTCCGTACATCCAGAGGCCGTCACTGCTTCTGCCTGACGACAGTTTTACCAAGAAAAATTTGGATATAACAAATAGATGTTGTGAAATGGCAGTTTGAAAACAGAACATGAGAAAAGGATTAAGATTAGGCTATGGTTGGCGTCAACCATCACTTTGTTAATCTCTCCTGCTGTGTTTCCTCTCTCTGTCTCTCTCTGGGATGATAATCTCATGGTGTTGTGTTGCTCTGCAGGTGCTGCGTTATTTTGACTACGTTTTCACAGGAGTCTTCACGTTTGAAATGTTGATCAAGGTAACAAAGTATCACTGTGTGTGTGTGTGTGTGTGTGTGTGTGTGTGTGTGTGTGTGTGTGTGTGTGTGTGGTGTGAGTGTGAGTGTGAGAGACAGAATGTGTAATGCCTTTGTTTTTGCATAATGTTATGATAGTGTTTTTGCGTTCTTCTGTGTATGTTAATATTGATGTTTGTGTACCTTTGAGTGCAATTTGTGTATTTGTGATGTGTGTCTGTGAGTGTGTAATTTAAATTACTATATGTGTATCAATTAGGGTTGGGTGATATGTAAACATTTTCCAACCGACCTCCACTAACCCAACAACCGGCAATTGCGGATAAAAGTTAAAACACATTTCATTTAAATTTGACAGAAACAAAATAAAGCTCGCCAAACACGTCTTGGTTAGTCTTTCACTGTTCCAACAATTACTAGCTTTGGTTTGGTCAAAATAATCCCCTAATTCACAGAGTAAAATGTGAAAATATAAAAAATAAGCTCTCGTTTTTTGGAGTCCGACCATTAGATTAGCAACTTAAAATACAAAAAGGCTGATCTACTCAGTTAATCGCCAGTAGCCAACATATTCGTCCAATCGCCCAACCCTAGTGTCTCTGTATGTCAGTATATGTGTTTGTGTTGTACTGAGTGTGCTCTGTTTCTTCCAGATGGTCGTGCTGGGCTTGTTTCTCCACCAGGGCTCCTACTTCCGCGACTTGTGGAACATTCTGGACTTTATAGTGGTTAGTGGTGCTCTGGTGGCCTTCGCCTTCACGTAAGTGCCCCCACCCTACCCTCCTCTTCATCATCTCCATCACCCCTACCCACACACACACATATTCCACCATCCACAGAAAGACCCTTGTCGCCCAGCCTTGTGCGTCAGATACACCAGGCAATGCTGATCTTTCTCTCCTATTATCTCAGCCTGTACTTCAGAAATCATCCATGTCCTTCAATGACTATCTACTCTTTGTCTTTCTTTCACACTGTCCCTGTTTATCCTTTATGTCTTTAAGCTCTCCTTCTTTCTTTTATTGCTTTCTCCCTTGTTCTTTTTCCACTTTCTCTCTGCTCTAGCCTTCCTTGATCTTTTCTTCTTGTTTTCTATCTGTCTTGGTCCTCTCTTTCTTTCTTAAACTATTGTCTGTAGTCTTGTCATTGTCTCTTTATGTCCCTCCCTCCTGCAGTCTACCCTTTCTCCATTTCCATATCTATCTCCTCATTGGTCTTCATCACATGTGGCATCGTATCAGCAGGTCTTTCTCTACGCTTCATTCCCACCTTCATCTGGACAACCACCCGTGATCCTAACTAAATTCTTTTCCTAACATTGTGGATAATCATCACTCCTGACCTACACTCTAAAAAATAAAAAAAGGCTTCTTATAACAATTTTCTTGATGCTGCAATCTGTGGGGGACCTCAGAGTGTACCCTGAGGTACTCCTTTGAAACCATTATCGCAGTACTTTCAGAAACGTCTTACCTTTTTGGATAATTCCTCTGTAGTTTCAAGTGAGGAACCCTAAAGTACTGAAAGTGAAATTAGTTTTTAGAGTGTAGTGTCTTCACCCCCCCCCCCCCCATAAACCCCAAACCTTGCCTGAAACAATCACCTCAATCCCAAACATCATTCCCCCTTTACTGTCTGACCGAATACAATATAAAGTACCACCTACTCCTTCTCAACATTTTCTTTTTCCCAATCTTCCTTGCTCCTGTTCCCTTGTGTCGCCTATTTGCCAATCCATGCCGCACTGATATTTCCACTTACCAGGCCGTGAGTCATCCCTTCCTCTTTTCTTGCATCTAAATACCTAACTTCCCCAAACCTTTGCCTACCAACACTCCCCCCCCCCCCCAGGCCCTTCACAGCTTTGGTTCCTGCTCATGCTTTCCCCTCCTTCCAGATACCTTTCAACCCCCTCTTTCATGAGACCCTCTCCTCCTAACTATCATTACTATCAGATTTCCCCACCTCATCCGTCTTACACCCCTCGTATTCCTAACATACAGCAAGGAGAGTGAGAGAACAAGGGAATGTAGAATTGCTTTCAGTGCTCCAAACACTCTCAACACTACAGTTATGCTTCAGCAAACAGAAAGTGGAGTTTTACTCGCTTCAACATTTAGTTGCAATTCTATTTTGGCTACATTTTGTTAACTTGCTCCAACTCTAAGATGATCATGCAGAATTCATACCTTACGGTCAGTCCTGTTCTTCCACTATCTTCATAAAACCAGAGGATACTTGGGAGAAGAACAGGAATAAGGGCCGATAGCTAGCGGCACTATGAGGCTGTACTAGAGCCAGGGCTGCCAACTCGCACTGAACATGAGACTCACGCAATTGACACTTTTCACAGGCTCTCATACCACACGTCCTTTTTCTCACGCAATGAAAAACAAATGTATAACTGGTGGACTAAAAGAGGACAGAGAGAGCAGCACAGCACAACATATACAAACCTTTGAAGTAGTTTCACTGCACATTACTGTACAGGGAAAGTCAACTCAAATTGTATTGTAACACATTTAACATGTCCTCAATTTAAAACTCTTAAATTAAATGAATCAATGTTTTCCTTCAGAGGTTGTCTCAAATGTCAATGAGCTTATAAACATTTATATTATTGTTCTGTCTCACTCCAAACTAAATTGAAAAGTTGGCATCCCTGAGTAGAGGGATCCATTTATTTCTCTGTTTTTCAATAATTTATTTAGATTTACTTAAATTTAATAAATAAAAGTTGTTTTACATTCTCGCCTTGAGTCCCCGTGCTGTATGTTGGGAACAAGTATCACCCATTGTTCACTAGCTTGGCGTTATCCCCACCCAACCCCAGCCTCCACCCTTGTCTGAATATAACCCCTATAGTCCCTAATTAACCCTTCTGCCCTTCCAAACTCCACCACACACACCTTTCAACTTCACCTCTCCAACAACCATCAAAGCCAACATCCTGCCCCCCACTCAACCACACCCCTGCCTCCCCGCCTCTTCATCCTCCCCCGTCCTCCCCCGTCCTCCGGGCTGGAGGTCCCTGGCGGTCAGTCCGTGGGGGTGAGGGCACCCCAGACACCTTTAACCCTTTAAGTGCTCAGGCTATCTGTTCTCCACGGGAAGAACACCGCCATGGCTCACCGCCTCGTCCCCCCCTCTCTCTTTTACCCACACACACTCAAACACAAACACACGTACTCATCCGTCGTTCTGACCATGTTAACGTACCCGGAGGCTCAGGTATTTAACTCTCCTTCCTCTGCACGACCCGGGGAAGTCAGACTGAACGTGGGAGGGAAGGAGGGAGGCATGCTGGGACAGGGTGTGGTTGGTGGAATGATTTGTTATTATGCTGAGGCAGTATATAGATAAATACATATGAATTAAATATGTATGATATATGCAACTGGAGGGGCTGAATGCGTGTTTGTCTTTGAGAAAGAAAAAAAACAGAAGATTGAGTGAGAGAGAAAGAAGCTTGTGTGTGCATCCTCCTCAGCTCTGTGGATGTCTAGTGCATGTCTGCCTTGGTGACTGCATGAACCTGAACACAACCTGTGATGCGGCTACACGGCATCACTCAGAACTACGTTAACGATGTTCGGAGTCAGTCACAGGCAAAGAATGTGCTTAAATATGTTCTGTGAATCTTAGAGCTAATAGCTACTGTCAAAGTGTGTTTTAGATTGAATGCAAAGCAACTTTTATAGGTGGCGCCCTTTCTTAAAAAGGAAAAGGAAATACAGTATATCTCAAAAGTGAGTACACCCTTTAGATTTTTGCAAATATTCTGTTATATCCTTTCAGGGGATAACATTATCCTACTGAAACTTTGATATAACTTAAAGTAGTCAGTGTGCTGCTTGAATAACAGTATAGATTTATTGTCCTTTGAAAATTACTCAGTACACAGCTGTTAATGTCTAAACAGCTGGCAACAAAAGTGAGTACACCCCATAGTGAACATGTCTAAATTGTGCCCAAAGTGTCAATATTTTGTGTGACCACCATTGTTATCTAGCACTGCTTTAACCCTCCTGGGCATGGAATTCACCAGAGCTGCACAGGTTGCTTCTGGAATCTTCTTCCACTCCTCCACGACGACATCACGGAGCGCACGGATGTTGGACACCTTGCACTCCTCCACCTTCCTCTTGAGGATGCCCCACATGTGCTCAATTGGGTTTAGGTCTGGAGACATACTTGGCCAGTCCATCACCTTAACCTTCAGCTTCTTCAGCAAGGCCGTTGTCATCTTGGAGGTGTGTTTAGGGTCATTATCATGTTGGAAAACTGCCCTACGGCCCAGTTTCCGAAGAGAGGGGATCATGCTCTGCTGCAGGATGTCACAGTATATATTGGAATTCATGTGTCCCTCAATGAAATGCAGCTCCCCAGTGCCGGCAGCACTCATGCAGCCCCAGACCATGATGCTGCCACCACCATGCTTGACTGTAGGCAAAACACATTTGTCTTGGTACTCCTCACCAGGGTGCCGCCACACACGCCGGACACCATCTGACCCAAACAGGTTTATTTTGGTCTCATCAGACCACAGGACATGGTTCCAGTAACTCATGTTCTTGGATTCATTGTCTTCAGCAAACTGTTTGCGGGCTTTCTTATGCATCGGTTTCAGAAGGGGCTTCTGTCTGGGGCGACGGCCATACAAACCGATTTGATGCAGTGTGCGGCGTATGGTCTGGGCACTGACAGGCTGACATCCCACTTCTGCAACCTCTGCAGCAATGCTGGAAGCACTCGCACGTCTATTTTTGGAAACCAACCTCTGGATATTACGCTGAGCACGTGGACTCAACTTCTTTGGTCGACCCTGGCGAGGCCTGTTCCGAGTGGAACCTGTCCTGGAAAACCGCTGTATGATCTTAGCCACTGTGCTGCAACTCATTTTCATGGTGTTGGCAATCTTCTTATAGCCAAGGCCATCTTTGTGAAGCGCAATAATCCTTTTTTTCAGCCGCTCAGAGAGTTCCTTGCCATGAGGTGCCATGTTGTCCAGCATTCAGAGAGAATTGTGCCCAAAACACCAAATTTAACAGCCCTGCTTATCATTTACACCTGAATCCTTGTAACACTAACGAGTCACATGACACCAGGGCGGGAAAACAACATCATTGGGCACAATTAGGACATGTTCACTATGGGGTGTACTCACTTTTGTTGCCAGCTGTTTAGACATTAACAGCTGTGTACTGAGTAATTTTCAAAGGACAATAAATCTATACTGTTATTCAAGCAGCACACTGACTACTTTAAGTTATATCAAAGTTTCAGTAGGATAATGTTATCCCCTGAAAGGATATAACAGAATATTTGCAAAAATCTAAAGGGTGTACTCACTTTTGAGATATACTGTACATTACTGACACACGTAGATGCAGATTTGTTTAAGGTGGCATCAACAGAGGTCAAAATGAGTTATTCAAGTTTTCTGAATGTCAAAAGACCAAAACAAATAATGTGTTCGTCAATTTTTCAATACTTTCTGATATCCCTACGCTCTCTTTGGCACTCAAACAAGCACATTTGTTTCTACTTAAAATGTAAATCTTTCAAAACGTGTCACAAATGTATAGTTTGATTTTTAAAGAAGGCTAAGACTAAAACAAGCTGGCCACTGTGCTTTTTAACAAACTTTGCTCAAACATGCGTAAATAGTGCATTTGTTGGGAACCGTTTTCAGTCCTACACTTTTGGTGTGCAGCTGAGCTCTTACAGCAGCAGGACAGTGTACGTGGGCAATTATGTGATTTGTTATATTAGACTTTGTAATTCAAATTGACTTGACTCTATATAAATTATAGTGCCTATGTTCATTATAATACAGGAACATCTTACATAGTGCAACGGTAGGCTAGTAGAATCAATTCATTATTGGCTTTGGTCTTTTCACGGGATATATCTCATTTTATAAGAAGAAAGAATAAGAAACTACATTTTGAGATTATTGAGATACATTTCAGTCCGAGCTGTATAGTCGGTGCATATGTTGCTAGCTAGGGACAGCTGGAATCTAATCCACCTCTGCCACTTCTCACATGTCACTGTGGACCAAGTTAACTCTTGTGAAATTAGTGCATTAACACAAAGGAAAAATATTTCAGCTTTTGATGGCTTTATTTTCTCACATTGCAGGTCGCTTGTTATCCCAAAATGCCTTGAAAAACAATTCACTTGCATCTCGAAGAAGCGTTAATGACTTCGCAATCAGTCTGAACACACGACACCTCTGTTTTTAATAGAAAATAAATGTTATAGTCGTGTTCTGAATGTCATTGTCACTATAAGTTCACACTGTCAGCAACTAGAAACCTCAGCCAATGTTAACAATGGTTGACATGCTTTCTTGATAATCAGACCATCTGTCAGCACCGATAACTTTGTCTAACAACGTCACGTACAGCCGATATATGTCCTACACAAAAATGAGTAAATGCATATCAGCTGACAATTAAAACAATGTGGTTGCTCGCAGTCTGAATGCAGAGTGAACAGTGTTCAAGGAAACCAACAGCAGCAAAAGTAAATCAAGCAGCAAGCAGGATGGGGAAGGTGCACATACAAGTTTTTTAAGGTGAAGCTTTCAGGAGACAGGTGATATGAATTTTAAGTGATATATTACTTTGGTTAAACATTTCACACCTGTGTTGAAGTTCCACAGTGGTGAACCTTCATTATTACTGTATCAGATCTGCTAATAACGGCAGGTGCCAGTTGCATAAAAATAGACCTAGTCTTTGTCTTAAATATAACTTTGAGTCAGACCTGCTTTTACACCTAAATTAACTTTTCCATAAAGCTTCCCTATAAGTGACTAATGTAAGACTGTAGCGCAATGCATTTTGGGTGAAACAAGACATTTCACAGAATATATAAAAATGGCGGCTGCAACAGTGAGTATACTAGAAAGCTAGAGGTAATGGATAAACAGTTGAAATAGTTAGCTAAAATTAATGGAGAAACTGTTTAAAATAGTTAAAAGTTATAGATTAACAGTTGAAATAGTTAGTTTAAAGTAATGAATAAACAGTTTAAATAGTTAGCTAAAAGTTAGCCAGAAGTTTTAAATAAACAGTTTAAATAGTTAGCTAAAAGTTAGCCTTAACTAATGGATAAACCGTTGAAATAATTAGCGAAAAGTTAGGGAAAAGTTATAGATTAACAGTTGAAATAGTTAGCTAAAAGTAATGAATAAACAGTTTAAATAGTTAACTAAAGTTAGCCAGAGGTTTTAAATAAACAATTTAAATAGTTAGCTAAAAGTTAGCCTTAACTAATGGATAAACAGTTGAAATAATTAGCTAAACGTTAGCTAAAAGTTATAGATTAACAGTTGAAATAGTTAGCTGAAAGTAGGCTAATAGATAAACTGTTAGCTAAATGTTAATCAGAAATTATAAATAAACAGTTCAAATAGTTAGCTAAACGTTAGCTTAAACTAATGGATAAACAGTTTAAATAATTAGCTAAAAGTTATAGATTAACAGTTGAAATAGTTAGCTGAAAGTAGGCCAATGGATAAACTGTTAGCTAAATGTTATAGATTAACAATTGAAATAGTTATTTTAAAGTAATGAATAAACAGTTTAAATAGTTAGCTAAAAGTTAGCCTTAACTAATGGATAAACAGTTTAAATAATTAGACAGGTATAATAAATAAACATGTAAAATAGTTAGTGAAAATAATGAATTAATAGTTTAAATAGTTAGCTAAACGTTAGCTTAAACTAATGGGTAAACAGTTTAGATAATTAGCTAAAAGTCATGGAGAAAAAGTTGCAAATTTATGTTCTAAGAGATTGTTGCCATAGCAACAAAACCTCAGGCTTAGCCAGGGGGAGAGGAGGCTAACGTCCTACCTCAAATATTAATATTTATGTAACAGCCAGGCTTTATTAAACTACACTAACTGTCAAAAACCCGTCAAGGCCGGAATAGTTTTAAACTGAGTTTATGCAACTGGTACCGATGACTGAAAGCAGGAAGAAATTGAAATGATCATCCCATACACACATTACTTTTATTTGTTTACATGAATGTGATTCTTCACATAGCTACAGGGAAATTATGAAATTAAAAACACCAGAGCAGCACCAGACAGACACATATCGATGGTGGACATATCCTGAGCTCCATAAATACAAAGCAGAACGTGTAATAGTTCAATCAAAGTTAAATATCACCAACTGCACAAAACAGCAACAGCAAAACAAATTGAAAATCACTCCACTGCTGCACCCTCCACAGCATGACTCCCTGCCAAAATAAGGATGCCTCCTCCCCTCCTTACCTTCCTTTCTCCTCTCTCCTCCCCTCCCTCTCACTTTGTTAATCGCCCTTTCCGTTCCCTTTTAGGATACCCTCCTATCATTGCCCCCCTCACCTCTTCTCTCCACCCTTCCTCCCTCTCCACCATCTCTCTTCCTTTGCCTCCTCGCTCCCACCATCTGCTCCAGGGCTGAGCTACAGTACAGTTTTGCTTAAAAAGGGCGAAGTCTTCACACACACCTTTGAAATTCACCTTTGAAATTTCACTTTGACGCATGACATTGTTTCAAAGCAGGTACATCACAGAACCATTGTACAGAGAGGAATCTTAGCATGGTCAGAGTGCAATGGTATATTTTTTAGGGGTTTTAAACAAAACTATTGCGCTTCTGGCACCCTTCATCGTCAAAATAATTGCTGAATGAAACACTGACTGAGAACTGCATGCAGTCGCAGTAGTAGAATGCCTTTTCTTTCTATTGACGGTGTGCGTGTATGGGGCAATACACACAAATCCTGGTTTCTTGAGTCTCCTCTCATGATGGCTGTCCTGAGTGTATGTGCTCTGACATGTCAAGAAAACCTGGAACCGGCCACTTGTAGAGATTTAACGCTTTCTTCCTTCCCCTGTGCAGATGTGCATGCAAAAGAGCTTTGATAAAAATCCCACTAGATGATTGCAGATCTAATGAGGGCAATTTGCGCCATAGGCTCTGTCTAATTGATCATTATGGTGCGATAAGATAAGAATCGGTGTAAATGGATGCAGCAATCGAGTTTCCTCTTCCGACCGTGAAGGTAATTCTTCATAGAACTGGTAGCACAGCAGAAGACAGGAGGGTTTGCACAGCCAGAGTCTCAGCCTCGGGCCACAGAAGTGCTCGTGCTGTAGATCTCAAGAAGTTACCGGAGAGATGTTTGTTTAAAGACGATTGTTAAGGAATAAAACATCCTTAAAAATTTTAATGCGAGGGAAAGGAATGATCAAGCAGTTCATAAATAAAAAGATAAATAATGTTATATGTAAGGTGACTAACTTAACTGATATTTGCAGAGGGTTGCAAAGCCTTCTTGATTTTTAAAAGGTGTAAGACAACTTTTGTTTAAATATACTGTTGGCCTATAATATAACTGAATTAAATTGTTATTTTTAAAGTTTGGATTCTTATTTACAATATAAATAAAAACAATATCTCAAAGGATAAGGGCACGATGTTTTATTCTCAGAGCCTCTCTGCTAAACAGCCCTGCATTACAAAAGAACAGAACAAGTGTATTAAGTATGTTTTGTTGTTGGAAGTAAATAACAATATACATCATACAGACAGGAATTTGTATTAAAAGTTCCTAAAAATGAGTAGAATTCGCTTAAAATTCATCCAAATCTCTCGTTTCACACAAACTTCCTGCAGTTATTGCGTTTATCAGTCACTGTTATTGTTATGCATTGAATGACAAAATGTTGGGAAGTCTAAAAGAACAAACTATTTAACAAAAAATTGATGACGTTAAAATGCAAGATACAAAAATATCTGTACATTTAATTTGTATGATTATAAATGCTATGATTCAGTATCTAGATACTGATATGTAGACATCCCATGCAGTCGTCGGGTTCGGGAGGGGGAGGTTGAATGAGAGGGAGTGATGTGTGTATATACAGTGTTGTACAGTAGTGTTAGTGGCGGGGGGGGGGGAGGGGTGAGCAGGTATAGCCCTCTTGCTGTCCTTCCTTCTTTGTCTGTCTCTCATATGGATGTATTTTTCCCCTGTTTCTACCAAACCCCCTCTTTCTTGTCTTGTGTCTGTCTTTGTCGGTCTTTCTCTATCAATGTGTGTCTGTGTGTGTGTGTGTGTGTCTTTCTATGTGTGTTCCCCCCTCTCCTTCCTTCCCCTTCCTCCTCCTCTTCTTCTTCTGTCTCTGTCCCTGCCTTTCTTTCTGTCGCTGTCACTGACTCTCGCTGTCTCCACCTTCGATGAAACTCGACAGGAGCAGCACCCGGTAAAGTTCTTCCTCTGTCCCCCCCCCCCTGCTCTCCACCACCGGATCAAATTGGCTTCTCTCTCTTTCTTTCTTTGTTCTTCTGATCGTTCGTACTCATTCTCGCCATATCGTAGTTTGTCTTATTCTTCACCACCTCATGCCACAGGAAGTCATCCGCACACACATGTTCGTCAAGACGTTTCAAGGCTTTGATTTGATGCCCACAGGTTGTTGTTTTTAAAGAATAATGATTCTGCTGTTGCAAATGATTAGTGACACATACATTATGACAGTGATGCTCCACTTGCAGTCTATATTTTGGTTATCAAGCGGCTCTGAAGGCTACTCGTACCAGTGAAGATGAAATACAATACTGGAAATCAGCCAAGTGTACGTAGCTAAATAATGCGTAAAGCGACGTAAACTAGAAGAAGAGCATTGAGACATTTGGTGTATCAGTGTTATGTGAGAATATAGGGGCTTGCTATATGCTATGCTCCTGGGACATGCTGATCATATGGATACACAGACAGATGTATTATTGAGCAGTTTGAGAGGCTTCTGTGGACCTCCACTGTTGGCATCCATTATAGATATGAATCCAAACATTGCTGCTGCTGCGCTCCATAAAGACCGAGAGTAAAGAAGCCTTTGACAGACGCCTTACAGTCCGGCCTGTGTTGAGTGTTTCATACTCAAAACATAGACTTTGATTGTGTGGAGTATCACCTTAAGTAGCCATTTAAGGAACAGCCCATTTCAGGCAAACATCTGTTTATTAGGGGGTGACAGAATGATGAAACCGTGCGCTAACAATCCAACGAGACTCAAAGAGCTGCCGCCCTTATTATTATGCTAGAGTGTTGTGTGTGTGTGTGTGTGTGTGTGTGTGTGTGTGTGTGTGTGTGTGTGTGTGTGTGTGTGTGAGTCCTTGTATGTTTGTGTGTGTGTGCGCACGTACGGATGTTTTTAATTCCTAACACCTATGGCCTTACTGGGCTTTACTCTAATACTCTCAAGCTGCTCTGATAGAGAGACCTCAGTCCTACTCAACTTCAAAGAAGGAAGGCCCATTGATTATCGATTGAGTCTCACTCTCGCACACCAGTGAGCCAGTGAGCGAGAGGACACAGGACAATATAAGATGCATGTCCATACACACACACACACACACACACACACACCCACACACACACACCACCACCACCACATGCATGCACGTAGAACTTCCAAGGCTCAGACTCAATCAATCAGCCTCAAATTGAATTGTCTTAGGTTTTGTTCGACGGGAACTGAGTTCATAGTTAAAGAGCGCGCCTTGATGGACGACCTCTCTTCTGCTCGGGCGTGGCAGGCGTCCAGAAGCCTCCTGCCTTTCTCTTTTTTGAAAATGGCCCATCCACTTACAGTACAGATCAACTCGGCTATTTACTCACCTGACACCACACTTTTTCCTCACTGATATTGGTTTACGGGCATACAAATCATAAGCAGAATGTTCAGTTATGGGGTTCGCGACACACACGCGCGCGCGACCCACCCTAAACCGTACCCTCCGGTCGCTCTCATGGCACGTTTGACGCCATTGGTGCAACGTGTTTGTTTGTGTCACGACATGTGATGTTGTGTTCTGCAAGCGACATCACATGTCCCGAGAGTCTCACATAGCCGCCCTTTCCTGTTCTTGACTCCTTCGGTTCAGGTTGCAGTCCTGACCCGAAAGAAAGAAATACTAAATAACTTTCTGAAATCTGGATTTGAATGAAAGGAAGCTATGTGAAACATATCAGAATCAGTTCATTTAGTGTTTACAAATTCAGGATTATATCAACATAATCCTAGCCATGTAGTACTGAAAGTTCACGCTTCATGTTTCCACGTCTGAAACTCCCATTTGTTCCGAAGAACCGAACAGCGTGTTACACTGAAAAAGAAAGAAAGAGGTTTGGCTGGGCACTCTGCCGGGAGATGCCTGTCGATATGGAATGAGAGAATGTCTTATTGTATCATGGTGTAGATGATAACAAATAACGACGATGCGTCATGATGTCCAACCATGTTTGACGTGCACTTAAAAGTGTCTTTTGTCTGCAGAAGAAGAGACTGTAAGAGCTTTGATTGTCCTCACTGACGCACTGTAGCGTTTTTATACAGCACTACTGCAAGTGTCATATCATGTGTTTCTGTCACTTAGATCGTCAGATAACTTTAATGTAGTAATGATGTTAGAGGGTGCGGTAAGAGCCCCCACTCTCTGACACTGTTGTTGTACTTTGGCTGAACTGCAGAGGGAGCAGCAAGAGCAAAGACATCAGTACCATCAAGTCCCTTCGTGTGCTGAGGGTGCTGCGTCCTCTGAAGACCATCAAACGGCTCCCCAAGTTAAAGGTACCTTTACCCAAACTATCCCCAACTTCCTGCTGCCCTCTCTTAATCCGCTTTACAAATCCTACGTGTGTTTGTTAATGCGTCTCCATCTCTGCCTCGCAGGCCGTGTTTGACTGTGTGGTCAACTCTCTGAAGAACGTGCTGAACATCTTGATCGTCTACATGCTCTTCATGTTCATCTTCGCCGTGGTGGCCGTGCAGCTCTTCAAAGGCCGATTCTTCTTCTGCACGGACGAATCCAAAGAGTTTGAGCGTGACTGCAGGTCGGTTCAGAAATACAAACACAAAACTCAAACTATTATGCTCGGAAACGTAATCGCTTCACAGTTTTTTCAGCAGCACAGGGACAAGATTAATTCACAGTATTACAAGTTAGCTTCCACAGGTTTGTTTTCACATAGTGTTAATATCAAGAATGTGTTTCGCTCAGTACTTTCTGATTTGCACCATCTGTACCAAGTACTTCTAATTTATTAAGAGAAAGGATTGTCCGTTGGCACAGTATGGTACTCTCAAAGCGCCATAATTACCAAAGCTGGAGCTCATTTTGCTTCAGATACTTGTAGAGGAAACACAGAGATGAGCTGTACGGAAAGTTTGAACTTCTCTTAAAAAATATAGATCACTTCTTTGGTCAGTCGTGCAGATGCTGTGCAGATGGTGCCACCTAGAGGAAGTTGTTGGTCATTTTAATAATGATATTCAATGAACAGAAGACTTGTCCTTATGTGAACATGACCAGATATAGACATGCAGGGTGCATGGTCGTCCTCTTCTGCACAATATCTCTGCCTGTTTTTACTGATATTTGTATCGTGTGTTCCTTCAGGGGCGAGTACTTGGTGTATGATAGAGATGAGGTTAAAGCTCAGAAGCGGGAGTGGAAGAAGTACGATTTCCACTACGACAACGTGGCTTGGGCCCTGCTCACCCTCTTCACTGTCTCCACTGGAGAGGGGTGGCCGCAGTGAGTGGGATGCACACACACACACACGCACAGACATGCTGTAACGAGTTCCTTATTTGGGAATTTCTATATATTTAGTGGTAAATTATTTCATATATGAATGAAACCAACGTGTACTTATGCACATTTTATTGAAATGTCATGTTATTCTATAGTATATATAATAAAATATTATAATAAAAATGATATATATATATAATAAATAGTAGATATGTTCATGTAAAAACACACAAAATACACACAAATACTAATTTAAGCTGTTTTAACCACAAACTTCCCCGAACACATAACTGATTTTATTTTGTTTGTTTCATTCCTCTCTCCCTCTCGCAGGGTGTTAAAGCACTCAGTGGACTCCACCTATGAGAATCAGGGCCCTAGCCCGGGTTATAGGATGGAAATGTCCATCTTTTACGTGGTGTACTTCGTTGTCTTCCCCTTCTTCTTCGTAAACATCTTTGTGGCTCTCATCATCATCACCTTCCAGGAACAGGGGGATAAGATGATGGAGGACTACAGTTTAGAAAAGAATGAGGTGAGGAGAGAGGTCTCTGAATCTGTCTTTATTTTAAAGCGTCTTAAAGAGTTAAAAAGCAAAAGTAACTCTAACTCTCTGCTACTCTTCCCTCCCACAGAGAGCATGTATAGATTTCGCCATCAACGCCAGGCCTCTGACACGCCACATGCCGAAGAATAAACTGAGCTTCCAGTATCGCATGTGGCAGTTTGTGGTGTCTCCGCCCTTCGAGTACAGCATCATGGCTCTAATTGCGCTCAACACAATTGTCCTTATGATGAAGGTACACGTCTGTCTCAGTGTGGAGCGTCTGTACGTGTCTGATATTGAAAACTATGCATGAAGTGAAAGGTGTTACTTATAGTGATGAACTCACGGAGAATTTTCATTCTGCAGTGTCCCTCATTTGTGCATCTTTCAGCTCATTGTTTTGGTTGTATGGCTCGCAATTTTACTGTTTTAGTTTATTCTCATTAACCGCTTATCAGCAAACAATCCTGGTTAGTGACTAGCTGGGGAACACCGTGGAGCATTTAGTTTCTATAGAGCCAGATATTTCCCTCAGGAGTTGGTGGAGACCAAAACAGAGCTAAAAGAGAGAGAATATTAAACTTACATTGACTCCAAATCAATGTTTATGTTGTTCCGCGACTACTGGCTGTATAAACAGGTTAACTCGGCTACAATACGTCAAACTTATGTGTGATATTGAGCTTAGCTTGTGGAATCATGAATATGAACTTTAACTTTGCATTTACTTTTACTGTTCTCATTATTCGTCCATCTTTTTTTTTGTGTCTCTAGTTTGACGGTGCATCAGAAACGTATGATGAGGTCCTGAAGAACTTCAACATCGTATTTACCACCTTCTTCTTCATGGAATCAGTCCTCAAGGTCATCGCTTTTGGCCCTCTGGTAAGGCTGACAAAAAAGAGCCACAAACCTGCAGCACCGACACACACACACACACACACATATATATATATATATATTCCATATCTAGGTTGACCCGGTGTATATGCTTCACTGTTTCATCCTATTATTCATTTATAAAGTGGGTTATTTTGGTAGACAGAACTGGAGCATGTTCTTCCTGTCCCAGAACACACCGTGTCGCACAGCAGTCACGCTATCAGCCTTCTTTCAGCCTGTCTCCACGGTAACAACACCGCCATTGGCCAGGGTCGTGTCCCTGACTGACTGCAGTTCCAGGAGGATGTCATTGGCAGTGTTGGGGAGGCCACCAACTACTTCACGTTGGAAGAAGATGAACTACAGCAAAGCTACCCTTTGGAGAAATATAGTGTGGTTAACTACAGCTACTGAGAAAAACTGCACGTGATATAAAATGATCACAAAATACAATTCAAAAAGCTCACAGGTCATACTTAAAACAAAATATCCCACAAAAGAATATTTAACCTACATCTTAGACCGTTTCACCAACGAGAGCATTGATCTAAAAAAAATGGACCTTTTGTTTTACTCGTCAGTTTTGTAGCTTCTGACTTGAACAGTCTTTAAGTTGAACAGCTTGAACAAATGCATGGAAAGAAAACCAAGGCAGTTAAAGGGGGTTCAATTACAGTACAGAAGCAATGGTCAAATAAAATAAATAAATACAATTCTCTGTAGTTTCATTAAGTAACTATTCAAAAAATGAACAGAAAGTAGTGTAACTACTTGAACCACTATGCAAATATGAATGTAGTTGAAGTACCAGCAAGCTACTACAAAATGTATTTAAACTACTAGTTTGATTAAAGTTCACTACTGCTGAACACTGGCGATGTGCGAGCGTCTCTCTGTCTTTTCATTGGCTAACGTCTCCCACTTCTCTCTCTTTCCCAACAGAATTTCTTCAGAGATGCCTGGAACATTTTTGATTTTGTCTCCGTCCTTGGAAGCGTCACTGATATATTAGTGACAGAATTAGGGGTAAGTGATGTGGAGCGTTTTGATGTGACTTCACTTGATGGTTGAAGCTGAACACTAGTTGATCATTTGTCACATGAAACGGGTTCGGTGGACTCAGCTTTATTGTCAATGTCTTAGCCAGTCTTTTGATAGATCGTGGTTTTAGTTTCCTTTGTCTGTTCTCAGTAAATATACATTTGAATTGATTTAGAGGAGTCATCTGCAATGCTGCAACACTTACTCAGATCCTTTACTGAAAGTGCAAACAAGCAGAACTTTCACCCGCAATCATGATTTGTATTTTACCTTTTGATTTATGAGGTTATTGCAGAAGCCTACATTCAGCCTTTAACATCATTTCACAAGCAAAAGAGGTTCAATGCTAAGGAAGATTATTCCCTTCCCCCTGAAACCATCAGGTAAGCTGCAGAAATAATAGTTTTGGACTGATGTCCATCACACCATGTAGACACACACACACACACACACACACACACACACACACACACACACACACACACACACACACACACACAGGTGGGGCTGACTTGCAGGGGGCAACCTCACACTGACAACAATACTCAGGGAAGTCACTGCTCCGGGCCAAGAAATGTATTTATTTATTTATAACCTTTATTTAACCAGGATATGGCCTCATTGAGATTAAAAATCTTTTTAAGAGTGTCCTGTCCGAGACCGGCAGCAGCACAGTTACAGACAAAAACAACAATCACAACACAACATTAATGAAAACATTTACAGACCCAGCGGTCTGCTTCAGTGTCTTTAAGAGTCGCTTTAAGTCTGTTAGAGAGACCAGCTCTCTGAGCTTCAGCTCATTCTGCAGCAGGGTTTGAGGTTTGTTATGAATCTCAGTGGTCGACGGTATCCAGAGAGCTGAGGCTCTGAGACGATGCATTCATATAAACAACATCTCCATAGTTCAGCACAGAAACGTTGTAGAGACTCATCTCTTTCTGGCCTCCAAAGAAAGACAGGACTTGTTTCTAAAGTAATTTTTTGAAATTTAAGAAATAGTCCCGCACAAACCACTGTGGATTAAACATACTAGATATAACATATAACCTGGTAAATATTGAGCTGGCAGGTGGATTGTTTCCCTTCGACAGAACCAGGCTGCCTTATTCCCCTTGATTCTACTCTTTATGCTGAACTTTGCTAACCAGCTGCTGTGGTCGTGTAATACGTACAGTACAGATAGGAGAGTGGTATTGATTTTCTAATCTAAAGAGCCATCCACAGTAAGAACGATAACTATAACAATAAATATCAGGATGTGCGCATCTACACTGATGAAGGAATATTCTGTAAGCAGTGGCGCCGAGCTGCACGCTTCATCTGTTGCTGAGCCATAAAAACAATATTGATTATCAGACACCCCATCAGCACCAAAGGCCATCTGGCAGAAGGACATGTTGTAGGTAAAATTAAGTTTGTTTGTGTGTTATTTGCAGCGTAATATTATGTTACATGTACATTTAATAAGTTGTATATCATAATAGCCAAGACTAGAGTAGACCATTTAAAAAGGGTTTCCTAAATGCCGTTTATTTATCTTGTTCTTATTAATAAGCATGTGAATCATTAGAAGAGAGAGAGGTAGGTGGATTTTGATTGGCTGTCGGTGTTTCTATCTTTCATCAAATCAGAAAGTGATCCAAACAAAACCGTTCGCTGCTATTATAGTTGCATTGTGGATTCTGCCCTCCACTTGTGTTAGAACGTTTTAAGCAATACATTTATAGATATCTTTATAGTTATTGTTCTTGGTGTGGACGGTCTTAACTCGAAAATGTTAACTTTTCCCTCAACTAACATCAAGTTTTGTTTCCTTGTCATGGTGTTAATTCTGTTAAATGTAATCTGTCAGACTAAATGATTCATGCAGATTTCTGATGCTAAAGAGATCAACAGAGAGACATTAGCTGCACTGTGCAGGTATCAAAGGTCTGTGTGTGTCTATATGTTGTGTGCACATTAGTGTAAAGAAGGTTTCTATTCACAATTAAGTGTCCAGTTCTGGATTGGTGTGCAGCATTCCATCAAGCTAGAACGTGAAATGATCATAAAGTCCATATTGTCCGTATTCCAATCACAACCAATAACTTTAAGTGCAACTGGAGAACAGACATGTGGAGTCTGAGGTTTGGGGCTAAATTTGTACCAGATTGTACCTTTAATGTGCTTTTGTTTATCTCCCTGTTAAGTGTGTTCTTTGTATGTCTATCTATGTTTTTTTCTATACCAATGAGCTTAATATGATTATAACGATAAGACTCAATATATGTGTAATTAATTAGCAATTTCAGCCCCTCTCTGTTGTCCAGTTACCGTATATATATTTTAACGTTACACCAAACAGCGAATTTGAATCTGGGTTTCACCTCTCTGACGTGAACTGAAGTCTTCTTCTCATTCACACTGACTTGATTAGAAGTAAGTGTGCTAATTACTGCACAACAACTGTTTTCGGAGGATTAAGTTCACCTTCTGAACGTTCTGGACCTGCTAAATCTACATCTGAACAGACATTAATTGACACCAGTGGAGTTTTCAACAGTGAACTGATCATTTCAGACATCTGATTGATTCTCTGTCAGCTTGCAGCAGCAAACCTGCTGTTTTATCACATCTGACGTTTCCACGGCAGGTAAAAGCTAGTGTTAGTATTGACAGGTTTTTTGGTTGCATAGTTACCTTGTGTGGGCAAAGCCAAAAAGCAGCTATTACTTCAGTTTAAATAAGATGGTGCTCTCTTGTTGCAGCTCTGAGGACTAAATGTCCCCAGAAATAAAGTAAAATCTACCTCACAAGACAAGATCCTTTGACTTTAGCTCCACTAACGGACAGTTGCAAGCCTGCAAATCATATAAGGAGAAAATAACGCTCTGAACACGTAGGTCCAGTGCAAGCATTTAACAATAAATAAATATCTCATAGCTTATAATGACAGGAAATGCAAATCACAACCACCTTGCTTTAATACAGACTTAACTTAAAATACATTAAAATAGCAAAGTAAGATTACTTCACATTTTCTGGGTAGGCCAGAACCCCTTTATGGACTCATTTGGAACAAGGTTGTAACCATCCAATGCTCAACCTCCCAGAATAAGACAGCACTACATGGTTGTTTTGAATATCGCCTACTCATGGTGGACATAGTCAACGTGACGTCACCCATTGGTTTGTGGACTTTGGCATTTAAGCGTAAAGATTGGCTTTTTGCCGTCGACATCTTGGTTTTTGGCTGATGACAACTTGTTTTCTTTGGAACCAGAAGTGACACAAGAGGCTGTAGCTAAGTAACTGAATACCAAACACATTTTTAGGCGACGAAAGTTGTTTACTGAGGTGATAAACCAAGTGAGAAGTAGGATCATTTTCTCATAGACTTCTATTAAATCTGACTTCTTTCGCTCCCTGATAGCTATTCTAAATGATTCAAGTTTAAGGAACTTCGCATTGGCTTCACTTTTCAGAGCCAGCTGGCATCAAAGAGGGGCTGAACATACTGTAACTCCAAACCACTCACTAACTGTTGTTGTTGACTTGAACTTGTGTTTCACTGCCTTTTTAATGACACCCATAATGATTCCGTCTCCCTCTTCTATCTCTTTACATGCTTTCTTTAAACCTCTCTACTTTGTTGGCGCCCTACGCCCCTCCTACTCCCTCCTCCTCTGATAAAATCCATCCAATCAAAATGCACTATGAAATCCTTCATCGTGTTCTCCATCCGTGCTGCGCCATGACATGTGGTGGTGGTGCTGTGATGATGATGATGATAATGATGGTGATGGTGTGCGTTTCGCCCCATGCCCCTGCCCCAAAAACCACACGACCAACCCCAACACCCCCCCCCTCCTCCCCACCCCCACAAAAATGTCTCTCAACCACTCACAATGTACTTCAACTTACCAAAAAATTTAAAATAAACACCCTCCCCATTCATCTTTCTACATCTTGGCACATGTAGAATCTGGTTGGTTTGTAATTTATCTCTCAAAGCTTTATGCTGCATCCTCATTGGTCATGCGTACACCCCCAACCCATTCCTTACCCCCAGTCACCCGCTCCCCCATGACCAGTCTTAACCTTGACCCCAGTGCATGTGCTTCCTGGATGATATCCTTTTAAACTATTTGTGCTTGATGACAAAGAGAGGTTCATTATTAACGTAAGACATGTAATAAGATGTACTATAGTCAATTCCCTAGAAAACTTTAGAAAACATTTACATTTAAAACATGTAGGTAGAGCTCAAATCAAATATCACAATATGTTTTTAACAATCATCTCATTAGTGATATTGCGATGATATTGTAGTGTTGATTATTGGTGCTTTCACACAATTTTTGATCATCAGTATAAGAATGTAATGACTAAGTGGGTAAAGGCAAATAACAGAACAGTCTGGTAAGTTCAGAAAATCACATCAAGGTCTTTAAAACCAGGATGAGACACAAGCTGTTCTCAGACACTGTTCCTGGCTATACCTTCAAAAAGTGATGCACTGTAATGAACTGAACCAGGAAGTATAAAACCACAATCTTCTTTCCTAACTCAGTTGTTTTGTTTGCTAAACGTAACCAAGTTGTCTCCTGCGAAGACAGAAGTTTATTTTGAAAAGACTGTGTGTACGTAACAAGCAGAAATTGACACATGTTGCTGGATATTTGAGGTAAAAGGAGGAATAACTTTTCATAAGAATCGTTGTATGAAGATGTGTTGAAAGACAACCCGTGCCATATTACGATATCCACAATCTAAGACCACATATAGTTTCATGTCCCGATCTATATGATATAATATGGATATATTACCCAGCCCTACATGTAGGACATGACAACATTAGCAGATAGTATTTACCAGTACTTGCCTCGTTCATTTATACAATCTGATGCAAAATTTAAAAAACTAAATCTCACGCTCTTAGTGCAACTAAATAAGTGAATGTGTGACTCAGAGTTTAGGATGTGCTTGGCCCACTGGCCCCTTCTGGTCTGCATGTAGGCCAGTTCTTCCCTCAATAAGTATGCTGCCATGCCGAAAATATGCCTGCACCGAGGCTGCTCGCTAGTCCCTCCTCTCCCTCTTCATGCTCCTCTTCCGGCCTTGCCTGTCAACCACAAAATGTCAGAGCCGCAGCAGGGAGTTTGGCTGTTGTACATTACATTATCCTCTTTGTGACACTGTAAAAAAACACAAAAATCAGCAATTCATTGGGCCGAATCCACGTCGAGACAGTAGTGCCGTAGTGTTTAAGGGCATTTTCACACTTGGACTTTATACCCGAGTCTGTACTTTGTTTCTTCAGTCGTCTAGCATCCAGCAGCACCTTAAACACGACACATAGTAGAAATTAAGAAACATTACAGAATAATTTTTACCATTTGTTTAGGGTTATCTTTTCTCCTAATTTCACCAACAATATTATTTATTGCATCCCAATGTGGGATGAAGTTCATTTGTCATGTAGACCTTTAACATTGGACATGGACAATATAATTTAGTGCTCCGATGAACAGCACGCTCAAAGCCAACCAGAGACCAGATTTCTGGAATGAGTTCAATGAGAGAAAAACCTCAGAGCTTCAACCCAAGTGTGAAAATGCACCAAGTTTCTACAACTCTGATACACAACGGCTGCTGTTCTCTGGAGATGAGACGCCAGATTTCATCTGATTTTGAAAAGAAAACTCCCCAAACATTTTATAGAGTTGAGTGTCACAGACAACCCTAAGCCACGCTCTTTGTATGTGTGTGTGTGTGTGTGTGTGTGTGTGTGTGTGTGTGTGTGTGTGTGTGGTTGACAGGCACAGTGCATTGTGTGGCCTGCTTGCCCCCCAGAGATCAGTGCATTTGGTTCTAAAAAAAAAGCGTTCTGCTGTACCAGATTGGATGATGACCTTTAGACTCTTTGAATTATGATTTTCCTTATTTCCTCTCTTTTTCTTTCTTTAGTTTTTTCTTTGTCTTTTGACCTTTTCCCTGTCTTTCTCCCATTTATACTTGTATCTACTGAAATCCATTATGTTGCAGTTGGTTTTGTTTTGTTGGGTTTGATTCCCCCCCTCTCTCTTTGACCTCTCTTTCTTCCGGTATTGTTTATGGTTTTTGTGTTTGGTAGAGGGAGGTTGTGCAGGTGTCATGTGTTTGGTGGAACTGACTGCGCTCTTCCTTTGTACTGTAGAATAACTTCATCAACTTGAGCTTCCTGAGGCTGTTCAGAGCAGCTCGCCTCATCAAGCTGCTGAGACAAGGAGAGACCATACGCATCCTGCTGTGGACCTTCGTCCAATCCTTTAAGGTACTAGTGCCCAGTTGAATGGGACGATTGCTTGGCCCCTAGAATGGCTAATCTGATTTATTCACACTTAACCCTTCACTAATACAAGGGTGAAAGCTATTGGATGAATGGTTCTTGAGATATGCGAAGGACAGTCATACATACATACACAGACAGACAGAAAGACATAGATGCCTTCCTTTATAGTTAGAAGATGCTGCTTCATCGCCAACTTTTGGCCAAATGGCACCAAACTTTTCCGGGTCACTCAGACATCACCTCTACACATGTCCACCAAATGGGGTTGCAATAACAAAAAGAGTTCAGGAGATATGGTACTTTTTCTGACTTGGTCCAGAGATGATCTGTACAAAATATGGTGGCGACTCCACAACATTTGTAGGAGGAGGGAAAAAACAGATTTGGACACAATTCAAAATGGCGGAAAATCGATCCAAAAGGATTTTGTTTCTAAGACTTATAGTTCAAAGCCAGTTGAGGTGGTTCGGGCATCTAGTAAGGATGCTACCTGGGCGCCTCCCTAGGGAGGTGTTCCAGGCACGTCCAGCTGGGAGGAGACCCTGGAAAGACCCAGGACTCGGTGGAGAGATTATATCTCCTCACTGGCCTGGGAACGCCTCGGGATCCCCCAGTCGGAGCTGGAGGATGTGGCCCGGAGAAGGGAAGATTGGGATTCCTTACTGGAGCTGCTGCCCCCGCAACCCGAACCCGGATAAGCGGTGGACGATGGATGGATGGACAGTTCAAAAGTTACAGGCCAAAACGTGAAATTTGTTGTTTTAGCGCCACCATCAGTCCAAACTGCACCACATTCGACACTGTACACCTTTGGGTCCTCAGCAATACAACCACCAAGTGTGAAGTCAACCGGATGAAAGGTTCTCGAGATAGAACAAACACACACACACAGACGGAGACTTCTTGCTTAATAGTTCGAATACCTTCAGTCGTTAACACAGAATGTACATATAGTCACGATACATGTACGGGCTCTTACAAATAATTCCTCTCCCTCTTGTCTGGCAGGCTCTACCATACGTGTGTCTGCTCATTGCCATGCTCTTCTTCATCTATGCCATCATCGGCATGCAGGTGAGTTCTGCCTATCTGCACTTTTGAATTTGATATGTTGTTATATGTTATAGGACTTTTTACCATCAGTACATTTTCTCTGCATTAGAAGAAATATTCACATCCTTTAGAAAACCACCATGTAAAAATACTCTTTTCAAAAATGACAGCCAGCTAAATGTCCTTTAAGTATCAAAACTAAACGTACTGCTTATGCAGGAGCAGTGGCTCTATAATATACTACATATTGTACTGTTGGATTATTGTTACTGTGCTCATTAACGTGTACACAACCTGTTGATGCATAATTTAAACTTTATCCTCAGAGTGCAGAATATACAGTAATGTTTTCTTTCCTTTGTTGTGTGTAGTTGTTTGGGAATGTGGCTCTCGGTGAAGAAGGAGAGAGTGCCATCAACGAGCACAATAACTTCAGAACCTTCATCATGGCCCTAATGCTGCTGTTCAGGTGAGTTTTAGCTTCTCTTTTACTCTCTTTTATATATTTTTTTATATATATATTAAATTAGTTATTAGGTGGTCATCAGCCTGATGGATGGCTTCAGCAACTAGTATGTTTTATCATCCACATGGTTGAGCGAGAAACGTGAAAACAACACGTTCTAACATGTTGAGAAACTGAAGCATTTCTCAAATTCAATCTTTGTGATGCTTTCTCATGTTCCCAGAGCTGCGCCACAGCATCACCGTACTCTGCATGTTTGAGTAGCTGCTGACGCCTCTTGGACGCTTACTGTCAATGAAATGCCTTCTTGTGTTTGATCACTCTTTCATGTGTTGCGATGTGTTTCCCTCATGCAGGAGCGCAACGGGCGAGGCGTGGCATGACATCATGTTGGCCTGTCTGGGTGGTAAGGAATGCGACCCGGCCTCAGGGAACACAGAACCTGAATGTGGCAGCACCTTTGCCTACACGTACTTTGTCTCCTTCATCTTCCTCTGCTCTTTCCTGGTGAGAAAAACATTGAGAACATTTATTTTATATTGAATACTGAGTGTTCACGAAGAAGTGAATAATATCATATGTTTCTTAATAATCCCTCCTTTCTTGTTACGTCATATTCCAATTTGGATACTTCTGTTGGTACACTGCCATGTAGTACACTGTGTTTGATTGTTTCAACCTAAAGAAGAAAAATGTTTTCCATGAGCTGATATATTCGTTCCAGATGCTGAATCTGTTTGTGGCCGTCATCATGGACAACTTTGAGTATCTGACCAGAGACTCGTCTATCCTGGGGCCGCATCACCTGGACGAGTATGTAAGGATATGGGCCGAGTACGACCCTGCCGCCTGGTGAGTGGCACACACACACACTCATACACGCAAAGGTAGAAACACACAAGAAGTATCAAATACAAAGTGTATTATACAAAGATGTCACACGCACATTTCTGATGTGTAGCGTAAAACTAAGTTGGCAAACATTAGATGTGTCCACAGACGTTTTATGCTGAATGTAACGTAACTCTTAACCCTTGACTTTCTCTCCCGTCCCAAAACGGGGCAAAGACTGGAGTTATGACCTCATCCAGGAAGTGTTAAGATGAAACAGGATCTACATCATGTGATGATAGAAGTTAAAAGTGGGTCAGTTAAAGCTGGCCCTGAGCAAAGAGTGATCCAGCTCTCTCTCTCTCTCTCTCTCTCTCTCTCTGTCTCTCTCTGTCTCTCTCTCTCTCTACCTCACTCTATCTCTCTCTCTCTCTGTCTCTCTCTCTCACTCCCTCTCTCTCTCTCTCCCTCTCTCTCTCGCTCTCTCTGTCTCTCTCTCTCCATCTCTCTCTTCCTCTCTGGCTCTCTCTCTCTCCCTCACTCTATCTCTCTCTCTCTGTCTCTCTCTCTCACTCTCTCTCTCTCGCTCTCCCTCTCTCTCTCTGAAACATTCTGCCTTGTCTCTCACTTTGCACAATAAGTGCACAGCTGAGAAGAATGTGACCCTCTCCTCTTCCTCCTCTGCCCTCTGTAATGAGTGTGTCTCAGTGTAAATAAATGCTCTCTCCTCTTCTGCCTTTCCTTTTTCTTCCTCTCTATTATCTATCTTATCTCCTCTTTTTCTTTCTCCACTCTTTCTAACTCTCTGTATTCTGTGTGTTCCCTCACCTAACCTCCCCTCCTTGTATTTTTCTTGCAGCGGGCGCATACATTATAAGGATATGTACAGTTTATTGCGAGTTATCTCCCCTCCCCTGGGCCTTGGCAAGAAATGCCCACATAGGGTGGCCTGCAAGGTTTGGACCAAACCCCTAAAGCACAAACTTAAACGCAACCTGCTCGCCTTTAAGAGACTGGAATGAATGTCGCTCTTTATCACTTTTAAAACAGATTCTTTCCAATTTCAACTTTTTATTTCATTTGGTTTGATTTTTCTGTTTGGGTTTGCATTATTCAGTTGTTTTAATCATTTCACCATTGAATCATTTTTGGGGGGGAGGGTTTCTGTTGTAATTGCATTCTGACATGACAATGAGAATGTTTGGGACAATGCAGAAATGCACACACACACTCTTGTACACACACACACACACCGATAGCGGTGTGTGAAGCATGAGGTGGTGCACTGCACTCGCTATTGTCTTCTGACTGAACGCTGGGAAAATGACACTGATGTGTTGACTTTTAATTCAGCAGTATGTTAACTCCAGAGTTTAGACTTTGTCTTTTATTTCTGCTTGCTGTCTAATTTTGCCTGGGCAGGAAATGGTTGAGCAATGTGCATTGTTCTTGTTTGAGTTGGGGTTTGGGGGGAGGGAGGTGGGGTTACTTTAGTACAGAGACTTATGCAGAGAGGGCTTGGTCTGAATACGGTCACCACGCTAACCGACGTAGCTGTTAGCTAGGCCAGTGTTTCCCATCCATGTGTCATTGAGGTTCATGGGTCTGCAGGTTTGTTGCAGATTATTGTGCCTCCATGGCACATGTTTGTGAACCACTGTGCTAAGCAGCCTGTAATATTTAACTTTAAAGCCACTATATGTACTGAAAGTCAGAATTGTACACTCTGAAAGGGTTTCTATGGGTCCCTAAAAAAATTAATGCTACTTTTGTGTTAACTGGAAATAATCCAGATCCTCAGAATTAACGTTTTGCTCGGCGGGAGAACGGAACCACGATTGAAATAAAGGTTTCCAATTCTAACCCTAATTTATATTAATTCAAGTACTTAAAGTAATTCTAGGACTTATTTTGAATTCTGCAGAAACTCTGTCCTACATATAGTGGCTTTAAGGATTCAAGGAATCACAACGAGTGTCAGGCCTGTTACAAGCTCTTCTTAAAGACTGCACACAACAATGCAGAAGGAAATGCCTCGTCACCTTCCAGTCTCAACCTACCCTGATCTGCCGTAGCTTACATCTTCTCTTCAAGGAACTCCTTTGTGTACATTAGAACCACACGTTCCTTCTCGTTGGCCACTGTCATGATGAATACTCAGATCTCGTTGCTTCTCCCGTCTACATTTGTTATGTAAGCAGAGAGCTGGCATATCCCACATGCTTGTGTTGGCACACCTTGAGTGGAGAATGTAACAGGCCTTAAAGTAACAGTTTACATTCACTGCTACCTGAAATACTATAATAATAATCATAATAATAATAATAATAATAATAATAATATGGCCAAACCTGCTCTGTTTGTGGCTCTGGTGTCTGGGGAAAGAAGGAAAGGGGCAGGGTGTGTGTGTGGTTTGGGGCAGGGACTCTGGACATAAGAAGGTCTTGTGTCCACCAGGTACCTCTCATTACTTCCTGAGTCGACAGATGCTCGTGGGAAGAATAGTTGGTCATGACTTCTGTGTTTAATTACTGTCAAGATCTTTTCAAGGTGCTGCAGCCTGTAGGTCCGTACACCCAAATCATAAGCACAGCATACTTTACAACTTACCCCTGGTGCTACGTAGCCATGCACATAGATTCAGTTGTATATGCCGAGGTTTTGAGACTTCACTTATATTCTATTCCATTATTTATATGTCCAGATGACCTAATGCTTTACAGTCACAACCAAATGAGAGTAAAACAAATGTGTAGGAGTTTCAAGGCATGGGAGGAGTAATACAATCAATAAGGCAATTAGATTGAGTTATCTAGAAATACCTATGTCGACTTTGGCGGGAATGTGAATGGCAAAGCAAAAAATAATAATCGTAAAAACAAACTATTTTACGACCCCCCTGCAGTACCTCCGCAGACCTATGGTCTACACTAACGCTTTCACATTCATCACTTATGTTCATTGGAAACCGTGTCATTGCGATACATTAATTAGTTATGGATCATGTTTCAGACCTGCTGGATCTAATCTAATAAGAAGCTTGTTTCACTCTCTTAAGAGTTTAGTTTGGGCTTTGACTTAATTCTCTTTTCTTTTATATTCCTGTGTGTGCACACGGCCCTGCAGTCTCGTGCCCTTGCATGTGTTTGGCGGGTCGTTTATGTGCACGGTGGGATTCAGCATTATAAGAAAAACAATTCTGCGGTTTAAGAACACGTCATGAATCTGACGTAGACTGTTCTTAGGACCTTTCTCAAGAACAAATTTAGGAACGAACTCAGGAAGATATTGGTGGATGAGGCCCTTTCCCATTTTGTGAGACACTGCTGAATGCTGTGAGCACCATTAACTAAATTCCACTCACCTCCATTGTAACTGAAGAGGAGATAGAAATCTCAGAGTCGTATATCTCAAACCCTGGGCACATGAAACCGAAACTATCTGCATAGCTGGATACCACAAGAGGTAAGTGACGAAGCCTTTGGTGATGCGGGTGAACTGACCTTCTAATAGCCCAGCTAGCTGTCAGCACTGTCGGGGTGTCCCGACCCTTCCTGCCATCATCAGGGAGGGCTCCCATGAACATCTGGAGGCGCAGCTGCGAACAGAAGTTCCCAGTGGACACGCAGCCTCAGTAACAGACTGCATTGACTTGTCATTGTGACTCACTCCGATCTCTGCAGCGGTGCTTTTCTTTGCCTGCTAGAAGCCCCGCTGCCAGTTCTATCCGAGCGGCGAAAGAGGGCAGAGCCAAAACAAATCCCAAATCCCCTTTTCACCTCGCATAGAACGGTATCTCAACAACTAACTAAACTAAATAACATCTCCTCCTCCAATTCTCCCCTCCTTCCCCAACCTTTCTCCCTCCCTTCCTCTCCTCTCCCGTACTTAATGAAAAACCAGACTAGAAGCCACGTAACACACTCCCTCGTTCTCTCTCTTTCTCTTTCTTTCTCTCTTTCTCACCACAGCAACCACATATCCACAGCGATCAAAACAATAACCTCTGTGTATTTGTTTCCCCCCCTCTTCCTTTCCTTTGTCGGTTCCTTTCTTTTTTCTCCTCATGTCTCCTCCTCCAAACACACCTCTGTGCGTCTGCGTCCTCCCCCCATTGTCCTTCCTCCCCCTACCCCTCATCATTTTTATTTTCTCTGTTTTCACGTCGTCCGTCTTTGTTTGTTCTGTCTGTCGTGTGTATGTGTTGGCGTGTGGGTGTGTGTGTGTGTGTGTGTGTGTGTGTGTGTGTGTGTGTGTGTGTTTGTGGCCACCCCAGCGGCCGGATCAGTTACACAGACATGTATCAGATGCTAAGACACATGTGTCCGCCGCTAGGCCTCGGGAAGAGGTGTCCCGCCCGGGTCGCCTATAAGGTAGACTCGCCCCCCACCCTACCCCTCCACCCCCCTCAACCACCACCCCACCTCCTTCTCTCCCTCCCTTCTCCCATCATTCTTTTCCTCCCTCCTTTTCCCCCTCCCATCTCCGTCTTTAAACCTCCCCATCGCTGGGGAGGAGAACCTCTCCTCTCATCTGCTGAAACCTTCGGGTCCCTTTCTTCCTCCTCCTCCTCCTCTCCTCCTCCACCTCCCTCCCTCCCTCCCTCCCTCCTCCCAGCAGTGTTCTCCTCATTGTCTGTTAGTGGTGGTTGTGGTGGTGGTGAGCGCTGTCCTCTCTTCTCTCTCTCCGACCGCGGGGATGGAGGGATGGGCTTTTGTCGTGCAGTGAAGTGAAGTGATAGTGGAGTGGTAGTCAATCCTCTTTCTTTTATTTCCTCCCGTCAGGCCGCAGGAGTAAGGGAACGGAGGAGGCTTTGCCAGTCCTTCTGCAACCTGCACGGACGCTAGCAAACACCAAAGTCCCGTCAGAAAAACATAGATAGAGCAAAGATCTGACAAAGAATTCCCTCTTTTTCCATCACAAAACAAGGAACTTAAAAAGTAAGAAAACTTCCTTTGACAGTTTTTAAATGAATGTCTGCATATTTTACCACACTGCATCTTGCAGTATACAGAGACTTAAAGAAGAGAAAAAGTATATATAAAAACTATTTCCTGGCCACATATTCTCATTATGTGTTACAGGTGTTATTATCTGCAGTACATTTTAAAAAGGACATCCTGTAAATGACGGAAAAAGACCCAAGGACAACCAATTGCTTTGTGGTCATTACTGATATTCTTTGTGAGCATATATATGAAATTAGATACGCATTGTATTGTTTCACAATAAGAAACGTAAATACTTACGTATAACAGGCCCACAAACAAACAACAACTAAGGTGCAACTATTTGCTTACGATGCGGGTACAGAAGGACCGGCAAGGGTGTCTGTCTTCAGTTCTCTGCTTCTCTTATTCCTGTGGATGGCACAGTAGTGCACACATAAACATGCCCACAATACTGTACCACAAGCAAACGCACTGGGCATATACAAATAATAATAATAATGTATAATATATGAGTAGGGAAAGTTCTGGCCCTTCTAGATTTTTGTCCTTTTTTCAAGGTGCTTTTTTTTTGACACCCAAGGAAACGTTGGCGTCTTTGACTTCTCTTTGTGCCTCAGATCACCAGGACAAAGATTTGGGTCGAGCATTTTAGCATCCGCTGCCTTGTTGTCTTGTTGTCCACTCTTTATCTCCAACTCAATGCACCCATGGCTCTGGCTATCCTCTCTTTCTCTTTCTCATTGGCATCCAGATTCGCCAAATTAGTTTTGAAAAGAAGATGATGTTCCTATAATGTTTGTGGTGGGAAGAAGTTCTGATCCTGTCATTACCAATTATCAGTGTGAAGTGTGTGCATCAGCTGTAACGCTAACATACATCTGCACCTGTATTTGATAATTTAATTCTTACCCATGTAAAAAACAAACATGATGTACATTAGATTTCCCAAAATTTGGCTATATTATTTATTTGAATCTTCTTGAAAACAAACGTTTCGATACTTGAGGTCTTACATGGAAATCTCCTTTCTTACTTTCTTGTGCGGTTACCTGCATAACAATATCAACGTCTCTTTTCTGTAACCAAGATGACTTTGATCGAATATTCCAAACTCTCCGTTGTGCTAAACCTTTATTGGATCTGGGTGTCAGTACCTTGTTCACAACCTCTTTCTAGTTGTTCTCACTTTTGTCTTTTCTACTTTTATCCGTCTTTTCCTCCCGCTTTGCTGTCCTCTTCATCTTTTACTCATTTTTGTTGTTCTCTCTTTTTTCCTACCTGTCAGATTTCTCTCTTTCTGTCAATCTTCTGTCCTTCTGCCTCTACGTTCACTTGTCTGTCAGCAATCATCATCCATCTTCATCTCTTCACAGCATCCCTCTGTCCATCCACGTCCGCTCTGTCTCTACCTTACCTCTCCTTTCTGTTCTGTCTTCTTTTTCTCTCCAGAATGTCAACCTGTATCGGCAGTGGTCCCCATCACATACTTCAGCCATCAAAGCCTTCCAGTATTCACTGATACAATTTCACAGAAAAAGTCCATTAAAGGACATTTTGAGATCAGAAAGTCCTCATGGTTTCTTGTCAGAACAAAGAGGGGAAGGTTAGACATCTAGAACCTTTTTGTCACTTATCACTTATAATGCTTTGGCAAAGTTCTTGATCTTCCCTTAAGCGGACACAAGGCCTCACACTTACTGGAAAAAGTAGTTTTGATATCTGTGTATCGCTACTGACCTTTTCTTATGTCAGTGTTGTTTTTAGTCCTCGTCTTTATCTCTTGTCTTGTTCCGTAATTTTCAGACTCTCACTTCTCTTTCCTTTCTATCTACACACACACACATACACATACACACTCCTCTCTCTGTTATTTCCAATTGACCCACATTCTCTTGATTCCTCTTTACTCTTTCAGTGTTTTCACGACCCTCTGCTCCCTCCTCATCCTCGCCCTTCCCTTTTTATCTGTAACTACATCTCATGACCAAGCTTAGAGCCGCCTAGTTTAACTCAACTAACTGCTGTCCCTACCATCTGTCCCTTTTGATAGATCCCACCCCCTTACCCTACAGTACTACTACCATAAACTCTGGATGGTCCAAAACAAAAACAGAAAGAACGTCAATCATCTCTTTTTGATCTTCTCTATGATTTTTTCTTCTTTCAGTGAATGCCACAACTCTAATCCTCTCTAACTTTGACACCCCCGTTTGGCATTGAGGGAGATCTTGACTTGATATGAAATACTACCATCACCATCTAATTTGACTTTGATTAAGGGAACCATGAATGTAACAATGTAGAGAACAAAACAGTAGGATAAGAAATGATTTTGTCAATCAATAGGATCAATCCAGCTGGATTGAGGATACTCTCTTTGTGCGAATGCACGGCTACTTGTATTGTGAAAGTGGGTTTTGAGGGAAGTTGGGGGGGTAGTGGGCTGGGTAGATGGGAAGAGTTGGGGCTTAGATAATGGGAGTGAAGTAAAGGCATGTTGCATGCTCTGTGTGTCCGGGTTTGTGGGATTTTTCTAGGGGGGTGTTGTGTTGCATGCAATCGTCGCACTCTCTGTCGCATGGCTATGGGCGACATTGAGGCTGCCTGCTGCCTGCAGAGCGCTGTGGATGTTGGCCGATGCCCTCCACCTGCCGCACACTTGGCTTTGGGCATGCCTGACACTCGCACACACTCAGGAACACACAAGCATGTACACAACCCCACCGCCATAGTACTACCGTGCTTGCCATCCTGAGTGCCCAACGCTCATGTTCGTAGGTAAATCCAATGGATGCCAACTGGTCGGGATAGGAACAGCAAGCGGCTCTAGATGGGCCTGCTTGTTTCGTTCTATCTGCAGGTTTCTCCATTGGTTTTACCTGGTACAGTATAAACTTGTAAAGACAGGGAACCTCCTTACAGGTAGGGGGAGCTCTATAGCAGATGCCTTAGTTAAATTAAACTACAGCAGTCTCCTGAAAAATAGCAGAATTACACCAGTGATACTGTTATTGTTCTCCAGTCGACCTATTTTGTCTTCAAAGGACTACAATTAAGCGCCCTTAATTGCAGTCTGTGAAAATAGTTTTGTGTAAGTGGGCGGGGATGGATGTTGGGGGTGGAGGGCGGTGTGGGGTTGGTGTATGTGTACTGTTTTATATATCTACATGTGTGTAACAACAGAGATGTGTAAATGCGCCAATGCATTCACACATTTAGGGAACATGGGCACAGGTTGGGTCAGGGGCCATTTAGCCTCCGATTGTTCTTCCTTGTGGTTCTCGGCTCTCACAGTTGCTTAGCAGCAGATTGCCCTCATTGGATAGCTGTGCTGTTTCGTAGAGTATCACTGGAAACGCAGGAGATGCAGAGACTCATCTATTCAAGTATCTTTCCTCATGCAAATGCTTTTGCACTTGCAAATGCATGTAAAATTAACAAAACTGTGCAGCAGACTATACACATGAATGTTCATCAGCCACTTGATAAAGCATACATTTATCAGAGGACTTTTAAAACTAAAGTGCCTCAAGCTGAAATTCACTGACTTGACTTTTTAGGCTACATTGATCGGATCCATATGTGAAAGAATTATAGTGTCACCTAATCATCCTTGTCTTAACTTCTTTTAGTCAACATTAAATAAAAAAACCTGGGAGAATCCAGTCCACCTCTAAACGGCTGTTGTCTATGGAGCTCTCTCAACCGCGCCCCCAACCCCTTACCCCCTCCCCTTCCTGGAGGTTCAGGCACGCCACATTTTAGTGAGGACACGTCCCTTTCTTATCCTCTCATCCTGACTGGCTCTCCACAGAGGCTGCTGCGCATGGATCTGCCGGTTGCTGATGACAACTCTGTGCATTTTAACTCCACCCTCATGGCTCTGATCAGGACAGCACTGGATATAAAGATTGCCAAGGGTACGGCCCTCAAGTACTTTACTCTATCTGATTATCGCAGTTACTTTCTTGTATTATATTCTTTAGTATTCCTTGGTAATTCATGAGTATGCCTTTTTACCTCTCAATTTATGTCTGTTTCTAGATTATTGTATCAAATATAACAAAACTCTGCCAATTCTGACACTAACAAATAATTGCTTTTGTTTTGGGTGAATGTGTGCATGCATGAATGGCTAAAAAAAATATTTGGGGATTTTGTGCCATTGTGCCTTCTTTCTGGTCTGTTCTTCTTTGCCCTGTGTTTATGTGTGGGGGGGGGTGTTTGCATATGTGTGGATGTATACGTGTGTGCTGTCTATGTGTGCAAATGTTTGATGCGTGTGTGTGTGGGCGCTCTGGTTTGCCGGGACACCCAGGTGGTGCAGACAAGCACCAGATGGATGCTGAGCTGAGAAAGGAGATGATGGCTATATGGCCGAACTTATCGCAGAAGACTCTGGACTTGCTGGTTACACCGCACAAGGGTAAGTTGTAGAAAATGGCGCATAGTGGTGTGTGTGTCTCCAATCACCAACTCACCAAGAGGACAGCTTCTACCAGCCAGTGTCATTCACTGCTTCGCATCTCCTGATCAGGCTAATACAGGATAAACACACACATACCGTACATGAATATATATATAAACACATATATAAAACTATGTAGATTCTGCTTATCCAACCGTCCTTCCAATACCGTGGCCCTGAGCAAAATATCTCCCGCCATTAAATTGGGTTTAAAGATTCATGGTCAGCAGGGGATTTATAATGAATTATACTGACACCCTGGATTATCCTATAGCATTGACATTAGGTCAAAAATCCCTTTTGACCAACCCTTGATCAATGGCAAGATATGTAAAAATCATAATGTTGACAATATTCATTGTCTGAACCAATGTAGTTATGGTTAACTTCTGATCTCTAGTGTCAACATCAAGACATGAAGTACATTATTGTTCCTAGATTGATGAACCCTTGGTAGAGGGAAGGTATTGCCTTTGTCCCTATGACCATCATCTTTATGACAAAATATCCTTTATTTAGCCCCACTACTGGTAATGCTCTGATAATAGCTGCTATTTGTTTGTTACTGTCATGAACATTGCAGCATTTAGAGACTTCCATGTACTTCCACAGCAACTAATTTAGTTTCCTCCACTAGTGAGGAACTAACTGCCCCAACCAAACAGTTAGAGTCATTGGTGTAACGACAAAAACACAACCCATCACTGGTTTCCCACTCATGAACACAGCAACTTGTGTTTGATAGAAGGCCGGTCTAACCCGAAGGTACCGTTGCGGCATAGGTTGTACTAGTAAAATGATTTGTTGTTAGGTTGTTAGAGGGAAGTAATTACCACTAAGCCTTGAGGCTATACCATCTACTTACAGGCCACAACATATACTGAATGTCTTGTGTACCAGCAAGAAGAGATGCAGACCTACTTGAACCGGAGAGCTTTAGGCCGCCCTACATGTAGTAGGGGGTCCCTGCTCCGTCTCTCTTTCAGCTCAGGGATCCTTAGCCTGAAAAACGTTGAAGACCCACGATTTAGGCAAACAAATAGACACAGACAGACAACAAACCAAAGGGTTATCCGTCATGGTTCATCACAAAGATATACACAGACACATAGCTCACATCCGAGTGGACACAGTAGCACACACATGCGCACTGATCTTTCCACCCATTAGGACAGTCCTGGTATCAGGGGGTGCCTACTATAGAAGATCCTCTATAGAAGTCTTTTCACTACAGGAAGAATTGAGTCTAGCCTTGAATCTAGGCTAATGAGTTTATATACAATGATTGTGATGAATGACCAAGATGAATCTGTTTAGAATTTGATTATGTTATGTACATGAGTACAAATTAGTAAAATGATGCATGCATAGCAACAGCATCAAGTTGTTTGGCTAAATGCATGGCATAATGAGGTATGCTACACACATAAGTATGACATATGTGTGGTCCTATCTTATCACACGTTAATATACGTTTTAATGCTGAAAGACTTGTAGCCATGCCACTTTGAAAAGAGCACCACTCCTTCAGTTAACTACACGGATCAGTTATTTGACAACTAAAACAAAGCTCGATATTTTTCTGATTTTTAAATGTTTATGTGTTCCATCCAAACTCTGGGGATACATGTCCAGAGTTTTTAGAAAAACATTGAGCTCCTGTTTTCCCGGGATCATTTGACTGAGGTGTCCATGTGTTTCTTAGTGAGGTGGCTACCTGGTCCTCAGCCTTAATATTAAAAAGAAATACACTCAAGGTTTGATACAGTTAGATGATAGTGAAATAATAGGAGAATGCTTATTGACATGGTGTAGGTACAGCATCTGCCTGTGAAAAGACTATCAGCTTTGTTGTACTTTTGTGTTTGTTGAATGTACACCAGCAAGTGAGCTTAGTTCTGTTTCAGTTGCGGCTTTACAGGAAATGTTTAGTCAATGGTTACCAATTTTGCTTCAAGACAACAACCATTTTCTTTTCTGTTACGATGAGTATTTTGCCATTTGAATGCATCATCACAGCAACCCAAATTTGCATCATTTCCATTATTTTCCTGGAGGTAAACCAGAGATCTGCCTGGTGCTCTTGCTCAGTGTTTAGAAATGCATCGTCAGCAAACCGACAGACCTTTTCTTTTATCTTGCCTTATTATACGTAAAGTTGTGCTTAATATAACATATAACTGGTCTGAAAAAGATGTTTGCAAGATTTTCTGAGCTGAGATTCATACATTTCATACAAGATGTGAATAAAACAGCATCATCAATGCATCAAATGAGCTTAAGCCCTGTGTTGGAAAATGTATTAGCCAATGACAATGAGGTTTTGTAACCACAAGGGTGCACACAAGCATGACAATATGTTTGCTACAGTGAAACATATAAAAGTGCATGTTTGTCCTGCTCTGTGAGTGGGAAAGAGGCAATGCTTTGCTTATGTTGCTCTTCCAACACAGTGTTTTTTGCTTACAAACTTTGGTTACCACTGACAAAATATTCTGTGAATTTACCTCCGTCAACTGAAGATTGAAACTCCCAAATGTACCAAATTCGAGAACTGAACATTAAGTTTAAATTCTTGATTTTGAAGCTCAGGTCTGTGGATTAACACAAAACAGAATTGTCCCAACTGCTGGTGTATTACGCATGTTGTTGTGAATGTCAGTGATTTGTGTCTCGTCCCCCACTCCCATTCCCCTCACGGCTCAGGGTCCCATCTCACTCGGGTCTAATCTTGCAGGGTAACTTGTCATTTTCTCAGCAGCCACAGACTTGACGGTGGGCAAAATCTACGCTGCCATGATGATCATGGAATACTACCGGCAGAGCAAGACGAAAAAGCTGCAGGCACTGCGAGAGGAACAGGTAGACTCCATCCCAGAGAAATTCCCCGAACGCAACAATACTTTTTTCTCTTTCGCCTCTTCCTGGCCATCTTTTTTGAGACGGCTTCCACTAGCCCTTGGACTGAATATTGCCTTTCTTCTGCCAAATTTAAAAGAATAAGAACCACGTCTTATACTTTTAAATCCTATATAATCTCACATCCACACTTCCAAACAAACCCCCTTTTTCTCTGGTTTGTTTATCAAAAATTCACCTCCCACTTAGCCTGTGCGGTACCCTTTCATTAGCATGCTACTTGAAAATCTGCGTCCCTTTTCTAGCACGTTGGTCAGCCTCGGCCAGCCTTATTCCTTTTGTCATGCTTGCTAACAGAGTTATCTAGCTGTGGTACTATCTCTACCTGGTAAGCAACCTATCCTTTCTCCGCTGCTTTTCTTTGTTTTTTCACCATGGGCTGTTTGCACTTGGTGAGGAGGGTTAGGTGTTGAAAATGTTTATCGATTTACCAAATATGGTTAATGTTCTGAGCTATGATGATGACGATGATGATACCACATGGCCTTATCTTTTGTTCCCTGTCAGTGCTCTTCCCTTCTTGTCGATGAATGCCTTTGAGATGCACTTGCTCCTGCTGTCTCTGTATTTTGAATCCACACTGCAGACGTGGAAACATCTCTCCACTCATGTAATACCTCCTGTTCGCTCCAGCATGTCATCAGGTTAGGTCAGCACTTGATCCTAAATTTGATACAACAAAGCCAACCAAATTTGTTCATGGAATGGGACCAGCCTCGTCCATATTGACTTAGACATACTTCTTAAAATGGGATTTCCATTTTGTATTACGAAGGAGTGCACTGGTGGATGGAGAGTATGTTAGTCTTTTTTTCTTTTGAACAGTGCAAATACAGTATGTGTTGGTATGTTTCTGAATGCAGCCATCCCATTGGACTGAATGGACAGGTCCACACAGGCTCTCTCAACATCAGCAGTACACAAGGACTTTAACCAGTCTGTGTGTCTGTCAATTTGTCCCGCCATCTCTACAGTATCTCACTTCATTCTTCCTCTCTCCACTCACTGTGGTCTTTGTTTTTTATTGCCGTACTATTTTAAAGGAAGAGTCCACCCAAAAACTTTATAACGCTGTTATAAAGTTTTTGCTAAAGGAAATGATAGTCAATGTAGAGATACTTACAGTACAGTACTACAAAGGAAATAACTATCTATCTAAAACATCAGGTTGGTGTCTGTTCCTTTAGAATCAAGGGTGTGGATGGGATCATAGAGATCATACCATTTTTATTTAGTATTTATTTGTCCACATGCCAACCTTTTATTTAAAATAGGGATGAAACAATAACACTAACTAATACATCTGTATAAGTTAAAACATACAAAATGTTATACATGTTGTATGTTGTACAGTGTTAGTCTAACTGACAATAAGCATGTGTGGATGGGATTCAGCAGCATCCTGTATCATGGCAGAAAATGGAGAAAGCAGAATTGTAGTCTTTGCCAAAAAGTACTTGGTGTCAATTACGGACCTCTTTCAGTTAAATAAGCTTCAGAAAAGGTGCCTGCTGAAAATGGCTGCAAACCTATGCAACCAAGACCACTGCGCTGTTTTTTGTCATGTTAGTTTTCGCCAAGGAAATTGTAGTGTGGCATCTCCCAAACTGAAGGCAAAAAGCCAACTTAAAGACGGCAAATTGGTCTCATGTAACGTGTAAGGGAACCATGGGGTGGATTTTTTCATTAACTCCTTATATGTCGTTCTCGTCTCTCTCCTCCTCCGTTCCTCCTCCGTTCCTCCTCCGTTCCTCCTCCGTTCCTCCTCCTGCATATTCTTTGTGCCTGGTCGCATCTCAACCGTCTTCTTCAGTGTTCGTTGAGCTGTTATTGTGTCGCAAATGTTTTGTGTGTTGTCTGTCATTCTTCACTCTGTGTGGAGTCTGTTGTCCCTCATTCCTGTCTTCCATGTCGTCTCTGTCCTTCTGATGCTCTCCCTTTATCCTTCCAGGAAGAGATGAGACCTTGATTTATCAATCCAGGTCGATTGTCACCAAGTTGTTCTAACCAAGACCCATTCTCTCCAGTCTCTGTGTTCATGAATCTGTCTGTTTGCCTGTCTGTCTGCCGTGGTGGTTGGTGGGATGTTGAGTGGAGGTTCCTGTGACCAGTGGCTCCGTATGTAATCAGTCAATCCTGGGACCATTCATTGATACATATGCCACTGCTGAAACATACTCCATGGAAGCCGGCGTCTGTGTTAGGTGTTTGGTGTTCATGTTTTTGCCATAGTCCATCAAAAATATTTGTACCATGAATAATCTCAAGAGCCAGCAAGTACCAAACCAGACTGTCCAGAGAAGAACATGAGCCATCTACCACTGTGACACAGGAAATGACTACTGGACAGGATTAGACACAACAATACCTTTTGAAGCTGTGGTTCTCTAATCATTTGTCACTTGTAAAATGTGGAAATAGAAGTCTTTCAGTTGACACAAAAATACCCTCTGGCAGCCATATTGGATGACTAAATGTATAAACAAACAGCTTGAAGGCCTCAATAGAACAATCATGGAACATTTCTGAGCTTTTTTGATCAGGAATTGATATTCCACACGCTCATAACGGCCACCAAATATTGTTAGTGATCAGATGTTTTTAGCTAGCCAACCAAAGTTGGCCATGACTTGCATGTTGATTAGCACACAAGCTAACTTATTCAGTCGGAGTGAGCTTTTCACTTGGCTGTTTCCTTTTATACTTGGGATATAAGGCCCAGTTGAGCCATATGTTGGCTAACAACGATAGTTTAATGTCACAAGAACCCATATTTGGAAATAAGTTTACCACATCAGACCACTTGCTTAGAAAGTTTGGCCCTACACCCACATCCCAACCGTTCTGTGCAAATATCTGCACAACAATAAAAAAATATATATTTAATTTAGGAAGCAACTGCTTAACCTCTATTATATACCTCTGTCTCTAAAGATCTGCTTGACTGGTAAAACTATAAGTATCTTTGAGTTTTTTGAATGTACATTGTAGCCAGACAAGCTTCCTGTCCAGCAGATCAGCCTGATGTGTCAGAGGAGGTTTGGACGTGTATCTGTTTCTGAACCGGCCTCGATCCATCTGCGCTCATCTAGCATTCAATCTCTAGCTTCCAGGCTGTGCAGGGTCATGACAAAGGCTGTAGCGTCATGAACCGTCGCCTTTAAGCCACTCCCGAGAGGACTCCATTGCCCAGGATCCCCTGGGAGGAAAGCTGCCTGACCTCTGACCTGATGGAAGCAAAAGTTGTTTTTTAATACAACTAGTTCAGGTTCAGATGTCCACTTCCCACAAAAAGGCATTTTACTCAAAATATCTTGGCAGATGTAGGATCTCACACATTGTCTATATATGATTTTTGAGTAAAATGTATTTTTTGATGATGTGTTTCATGAGTATGGTAATCAGGTCTAAGACCTGTGATTTAAGAGCAATCTTACCTCAAATGCCTAAGGTAGAAGTTCCCCTCTGACACAGATCTGAGATCAGCTTTCCGTCCCGAACATGATCTTAAGCAAAAAGTAAAATAATCTAATGTAGCAGTGTCCCTTTAAACGCTTGTTAAGTGTGGTTAGCAGATCCCAGATCAGTAGTCTGGCAGGGAACTTTACCTTGGATACCCACAGCCATGTGTTTGCCGATGGCGCCCTCGTGTGGGTGCATGCTGCGAGTGCATCCTGTGTTTGTGTCCTGTGTCTGCCCCCTGAGTGTGCCTGATGCCAGCCTGCAGGCCATGTCGTGTATCTCACACAGAACCGAACGCCATTAATGTTTCAGCGCATGGAGCCACCCTCTGAGGGAGGGGGCACGGACGGCCAGGGGGGTCAAGGCCTCAACGGCCTCCCCAGCACCCAGCCAGACAACCACAACAGCATGTGAGTAGACTGGGCAGAGGAGAGGACGCATGAGACAGCAGGAGACATAAATACATATTTCACATACCTATTTACTATAAGTATCTATGCATTTATAATGTGTGCATTGTATGTACACACAGTCGGGGATTTTATTCATTTTTAACAGGGGGGATGGCCCAATGGGAGCACTCCTCTGCCACCACACACACCCATGTACACCAAAAGACACGTTACAGGACACCTTAAGCTGTACTCATGTCGCCCCTAAAATATGTTGTTACAAAGGTGGCTTGGTGTTTGCTGTATTATCAGCAGAAATATTATAGGTAAATGATGAGAATACTACAGACAGCAGTGTGTCTATGATCCTCTCGCTCTTCCACGACTACACGTCGCTACTTGTCACTTTGATCATGGAGGTGACACTGCTCTAAAGAGTACTGTATATAGTATAATGTAGTGTAGAACTAAAGCACTATGGATCTATCAATATACAGCACAGTCAGGTAAAGGATCAATGAGTCAGACAGACTGGACTAACATATTCATATAAACAGCCCGTCTGCCCTGCACTCTCTTTGCTACCAGGGGATGGAGGGTGGCAGGTTAACAAGGTGCATGCATGGCGTCCCCCCTCAAAGGGCCTATTGTGTACACATAATAATTTAATATTTGTGCCCCTTGGTCAGATTTTTGGGGGCATCTAGCTTCTTTTCAAGACAAACAATACTTGAGAAACAGCTACTTGATTGCTCAAAGATACCGTGTGACTGCTAGACGACGGTGAATATCGTTACTTCCCTGATGTGTAATCCCCTGACTTGTGTGTGTGTGTGTGTGTGTGTGTGTGTGTGTCCAGACCTCCCGAGGGGGGCATGACTGAGAGCCAATCGTGGGTGACGGCCAAAGCCCAGGAAATGTTTCAAAAGACGGGTAACTGGAGCCCCGACAGACCCTACCCCGACGATCTCCATGACAACCGTCACAACTCGCAGGTATGATGAGCACAAGCACGCTGGCCGTCACCATGGTAGCGCACCAATACAAGCCCAGCACGTTCTCCACTCACGCGAGACAGTTTGTCTTCAACCACGGCCGGTTATATTCTGCTCTAGTAACAATCAATCCATAAGGTTTTTGTGTTCGGCAGGTATTTATATATATATAGAATATTAAAGATGCTGGTGGGAAACTTCCATCAATGCAGATATTAAAACTCTCTCTAAAGCATCACACGGTGACAAAACCTGATACAACATTTAAAACATCTGTAAAGAAGTTTAAGAGCTCCACCTTAATGCCCTGTTTGAGTTCCCTTCCTGTGAATAAGACTTTAAAAACTATTAGTCCGAAATCAACTCTGTCACCACTAACAGCAATTTAGCAACCTCCAATGAATTAGTTCAGAGTTTAAATCTTTTCATTGTCTGAAGTGCTGGATGTTGCTGCTATTACTCCAGCGAACGACACAGTAGTGTCCAATAGTCCACACCGCTGCAGAGCTCCAGGCTCAGGCTCCTCTGGGACACACCTCCATCGTCAGGACCCTGGTGGGAAATCACGTATTGTCACGTATTAAAGTGGGAAATCCCGTGTTTATTGCGCATATTTTAAACATTGTTTCACTTCCATGCTACATGTCCTCTACCAAAAACACCAATGTAAACAAAACAACCTTAATTTAGATTTAGATTTAACTGTAGATTGTACGTTAGGTAACGTAAGAAGCAATTTGTTCTTACCTGATGAGTTTGCTAACATTAGCTAGCTATGCTAATGTCACAACGACGTTAACGTTAGCACGACAATAACAGGGGGGGAAAGCTTTATGTAAACATTTCAGTAAACGTTAGCGACATTAGCATAAGTCAGAAGGTTAGTACAAGTTATTTTCTGCTTAGCATTATGTTACCTAACTTTATAAGTTATATTGTAATGCAAAAAGCTTAATGTTATCATTTCAGCTAACGTTAGTTTGCTAACGTCTTTAGCATAGCTAACGTTATTTGCTGCTTTTAGCTGACTTTATAAGTTACAGTTAAATTGCATTGTTTCCCTTGGTGTTGGTGGGGGTCGTGTGGCTTATTCAAACCAAAACAGACATGCTATCGTGTCCTTGTGATCTTCTCTGGCATACACAATGTGAGAGGTCAATGCAAAGTGCGAGGAAGGAGGGTCAGAGCCTGGAGCTGTGCAGCTACACTCTCTCTCTGTCCTTTCAGCTCTTCTCTTTTTCTCTTCCTGCTCCAAGTCCCCATCTCCCGTATTCTCTCGGTCTCTTCTCATCTTCCTACTCCCTGATTTGTTTCTGTTCACTCTTCAACCTCCTCTTGAGTCAATGGCTAGATGTGTGATGTACACCTTCTCCTCCTCACTGCTCCTTACTTTCACTTGTCCGCCGGGACGTCCTACCCAGTCCCTCATCTCTCTCTCTTCAACCCCATGACTAATGTACAAAGATGTATGTGGATTTGGAATTGTGCCATGTACTGTTGGAAAGAAAAAGCAGATTTTTTGTTTTGTTTTGAAGTGTTTTTCTGCCCCAGTTTTGGATTCCTGGGTTCTTGGACAGATTCATGCGATTAAAAAGGTCCCAGTGTTCCCACAGAAGCTTTTCCCCAATAATCATTATACATTAATCTACAATCTGATGATAACTACACTAAATAGTATTAGTCTATGTTGTAATACAGTTTATAAACTGACATAATCTAATCAATAATTGTGTCATTTTTTAACAGTTTTAACTAAGTTTAAGTTGAATTCGACTGATAGCATTTTTGTACTTCAAATTTTTTATAGCTATTGAGATAATATTGTTTTTGGAATTATTTTGGCCACGAGTGTAGTGAAAATCTGATAGTGTGAACGTGTTTGATGACCCTCCCACCTCAGTTAGTTCCTCCCTCGTTTAGTCGATGCCGCCTCCCCCTGTCAGACCCCCCCCCCAGCAGACAGCGGTCACGCCCCCTCTCGTTGTGTTTTACAGACGGTAGAGATGAGGGAGATGGGGCGGGACGGGTACTCCGACACTGAGCCCTATCACCCAATGGATGGGCATGGGCGGACCCTCTCCATGCCCCGCCTCTCAGCAGACAACCAAGTGAGCACCTTCATCCCACCATCACCCCCACCACCATCATCATCATCACCCTCTTGCCTGTTCGCTGTGAAGGCAGTTGAAGTGAATTGAAAAAGTCTCTCTTTGCATCTTTAACAGAGAAGAGAACCAAACAAATATTCACAGATATGTTCAAAAGAAAACATATCTGTTGGTTTGTTTTGCCATTTTCTTTGTCTTTACATTTTTACATTTAAATGAATCAACTGATTTGAGATTTTTCTCATACCCTGTCCGTAGCTATACCTACGAAAAGTAATGCACTGTGATTCCTATATATATCCCACAAAAACTATTTGTATGTAATCAATTATTTGTCTCGTAACTTCCGGAATTAAGTAACGCTACTTCCGTAGTTATTTTAACCAAAACCACGTTTTTTACATGCAACGAGCGGAAATTGACACGTGTTGCTGGAAATTTGTAGAATGCACAAAAAATGAGGAATAACAATTTTTAGATATTATACGAACAGTTGTATGAGGATATGTTGCACTTAAAAAAGAAAAAAAGATTTATTTATGTAAACTAATTTTTTATTTTTTTGTTATCACGTCTCTAGTTTTCTGCATGGAAAACATGGTTCACTTCTTACTAAATATTTTGTCAGGATGCAAAGAGAAAGTGGGACTTTTGTAGATTCAGCTCCCTCTGTCTTCCCCTCCCCCCCCCCCCCCTCCCTCCCTCACTCTGTCCCTCCACTCATCCAGCAGCCGACCCAACGCAGAGCTCCTCTCTGAGCAATAAAACGAAGTTCCATGCAAACAAAACGGGTCGGAGGGCTGGATAAGTGTTCTAGATATGTGTCAAAATATATATCTAGAAGACACCTTGTGGCTTCCAAACATACCCTGTTCCCTCCATTTCCATCATTTCCTTGGTGTGTCTGTCCTGTGTAAACTGTGGCCAGAGTTAGTGTCGCTCTACACAAAGGAAACTGAGAAAATACAAAAGACTCATTAAGTGTGAAGCGGTGCAATCATTCACAACCTCATGCTGGGCAGAGGTACGTAAACTGTACGGTGCCAATGTATTGTATTCGGAAATCATTTGCCGGTGCTTTGGTCTCAGCGGGGCAACTGTAGAAGTTACTACTGCCTCTGGCAGCAGTTGCACACACACACTCACACATTAACTCCATCCTCCGACATGTCGCTGCATCCAGTCATGTTGCTCTCACTTTGGTGTGTTGGTTCCCCCATGGAGTGTTTCTGTATGGACATTTAGACGGACGAGGTCGAGAGTATGTAAGAGGAATGTGTCACAGAAACAGAGGTGTGTGAAGAGAGCAGAGGAGGCGTCACTTTCCACTCTTTTAGGTTTCTCGTGTAAACAATGGGAGGGGTTGATAAGGAGGAGAGTTTAAATTAAAAGACTTTACTTGTGTTAGTAAATATTATGATGTTACTTAGGCTTGTCTTACTTTATGTCCTCTAAAATGCTCTTTAATATACTGTATGGATTTAGTTTCTATGATGCAGATGTTAATACTATCAAATGTGAAAGTTATGGAGTTAAATTAAGGCAATAGAAACAAATCAATAGAAAAATAAAGAGGAATAAAAATAAAATAATAAATATTTAAATAATTAAACGAATAAATGTGGAAACATAAAGTATATAAGTAAAAAAGAAAGAAAGAAAATAAATGTGGAAATATAATGAGGAATAAAAATAAAAGAACAAATAATTAAATTAATAAATGTGGAAACATAAAATATATAAATAAGAAAGAAAGAAAATAAATGTGGAAATATAATGAGGAATAAAAATAAATAATTAAATAATTAAATAAATAAATGTGGAAACATAAAATATATAAATAAGAAAGAAAGAAAATAAATGTGGAAATATAATGAGGAATAAAAATAAATAATTAAATAATTAAATAAATAATTGTGGAAACATAAAGTATATAAATAAATAAGTATAAAGACAACAAAAATATAAAATAATAATTCTAAGCATATATATATATATATTTATAAATTATTTAGCATAATATTTCTTCTTTATTCGAAAGCAACTGGAAAAACTATAGAGAAAAGAATAATGAAATATAAAGGGATACAGAAAACTGTAATTTATATGCAAACAAATAAATACATTAATATATATTTTTAATATATAAATAAATGTA